>NC_090727.1:36980020-36982520 GCF_036898095.1 Palaemon carinicauda
ATTATTACAGTTTTTTTGTGTGTTATTATGCATACGGCTCTGAATATATTGTAATTTAATCTACTAACAATAAAAAAAAACATCCAATAATACTTTGCTTCCAAGGTCCTCTTTATGTGACAGACCAAAGGTAATGTGGTTTTAAATATTTTAGAAAAAGCAATGTTATGTTTTGCAAACCAACAGTTCCTCATTTGTCTTGCTGTTGTTGGCTCGGGACCTGTGTAAATAAAGGTGGGAGATTCTATTCAAGGTTAGGTTTATTTTGTAAATATTTGCGGAATAATATACAGATGCAATATACCATTTTCATGCGATGGATTGAATGTTTTTATTATCATATTGTTATTTATTTTTCTTTTAAATGAAGATGAATGGCTAGATACTAAGATAAGGGATGGTATAAAACAAATGGTAGGTGATTTCACTTTTGAAAATTACATTGCATTTCCAAAAGAACCGAATTTCCAAATCAATGAAAAAAAATTTAATTTTCTTCAAGGAATTTTCTACTTAGATAACGTTCTCTCCCGAGTTTATCAAGTCGTTAGAAAGGAATAGTAATAAACTCTATCGCTGTATTAGTTGACAAGGTCTCTCCATTTGCTGTTAATGCGATGAAAGAGTTCATTGACTCTTAAACGCTTTAGGCTATTTCATCGGAGTCGATAAAATCACAGTAAACCGGATTGCACCGGATTTACTGAGCGACTTAATGCGAATGCATTAGCTGCTTGAAGGCACAGGCATTTCGGTGCTTTTCATGATGTTGTTTAGTATAAGGAGATTATTATGTTTAGTATATGGAGAATCTTACGTTTAGTATAAAGGGAATGTTGTTTAGTATAAGGAGAATCTTATGTTTATTATAAGGAGAATCTTAGGTTCAGTATAAGGAGAATCTTGTGTTATATATAAGGAGAAGATTATGCTCAGTTTAAAGAGAATATTGTTTAGTATAAGGAAAATCTTATGTTTAGTATAAGGAGAATCTAATGTTCAGTATAAGGAGAATCTTGTGTTATGTATAAGGAGAATCTTACGTTCAGCTTAAGGAGAATATTGTTTAGTATAAGGAGAATCTTACGTTAAGTATAAGGGGAATGTTGTTTAGTATAAGGAGAATCTTATGTTTAGTATAAGGAGAATCTTAGGTTCAGTATAAGGAGAATCTTGTGTTATATATAAGGAGAAGATTATGCTCAGTTTAAAGAGAATATTGTTTAGTATAAGGAAAATCTTATGTCTAGTATAAGGAGAATCTAATGTTCAGTATAAGGAGAATCTTGTGTTATGTATAAGGAGAATCTTACGTTCAGCTTAAGGAGAATATTGTTTAGTATAAGGAGAATCTTACGTTTAGTATAAGGGGAATGTTGTTTAGTATAAGGAGAATCTTATGTTTAGTATAAGGAGAATCTTAGGTTCAGTATAAGGAGAATCTTGTGTTATATATAAGGAGAAGATTATGCTCAGTTTAAAGAGAATATTGTTTAGCATAAGGAAAATCTTATGTTTAGTATAAGGAGAATCTAATGTTCAGTATAAGGAGAATCTTGTGTTATGTATAAGGAGAATCTTACGTTCAGCTTAAGGAGAATATTGTTTAGTATAAGGAGAATCTTACGTTTAGTATAAGGGGAATGTTGTTTAGTATAAGGAGAATCTTATGTTTAGTATAAGGAGAATCTTAGGTTTAGTATAAGGAGAATCTTGTGTTATATATAAGGAGAAGATTATGCTCAGTTTAAAGAGAATATTGTTTAGTATAAGGAAAATCTTATGTCTAGTATAAGGAGAATCTAATGTTCAGTATAAGGAGAATCTTACGTTCAGCTTAAGGAGAATATTGTTTAGTATAAGGAGAATCTTACGTTTAGTATAAGGGGAATGTTGTTTAGTATAAGGAGAATCTTATGTTTAGTATAAGGAGAATCTTAGGTTCAGTATAAGGAGAATCTTGTGTTATATATATGGAGAAGATTATGCTCAGTTTAAAGAGAATATTGTTTAGTATAAGGAAAATCTTATGTTTAGTATAAGGAAAATCTTATGTTTAGTATAAGGAAAATCTTATGTTTAGTATAAGGAGAATCTAATGTTCAGTATAAGGAGAATCTTGTGTTATGTATAAGGAGAATCTTACGTTCAGCTTAAGGAGAATATTGTTTAGTATAAGGAGAATCTTATGTTTAGTATAAGGAGAATCTTATGTTCAGTATAAAGAGAATCTTGTGTTATGTATAAGGAGAATCTTACGTTCAGCTTAAGGAGAATATTGTTTAGTATAAGGAGAATCTTATGTTTAGTATAAGGAGAATCTTATGTTCAGTATAAAGAGAATCTTGTGTTATGTATAAGGAGAATCTTACGTTCAGCTTAAGGAGAATATTGTTTAGTATAAGGAGAATCTTATGTTTAGTATAAGGAGAATCTTATGTTCAGTATAAAGAGAATCTTGTGTTATGTATAAGGAGAATCTTATGCTCAGTTTAAGGAG
>NC_090727.1:36987520-37000020 GCF_036898095.1 Palaemon carinicauda
CCATGTGCCTTATCCCCTTTCACATTTCTGTATTTTTATCTTTACTTAAATTTCTTCTTCCTTTACTGCCATGCATGATTTTTATGTATTTTTTTTTCATACATCACTCATTGGATTTTCACTTTCTCAATATTTCCCATGATAATTACATAACACTTTGATGTACATTAACCTCTTTCAGACCTATGTATCGTTATATTTCCGCGGAGAACGACTTTAGTTTACTGAGATTCATAACCTTTCACTGCGGAGAACGACTTTACTCCACACCGCGTAAGAAATTTTAAGATTAGCGCCTTTGGCTGAAGATTTATCTGGCTACTACGTGCTGCCATCTGTTGCCGATTTCATGAACTACCCACTCTCTGAAGCTCTCGTCATTCTTTTCCCATGCACTCGAGGATTTTGGTAATTATTTTGTTATTTTTACGTGGTGTCTACATGAAATAATGATATACATGCATGTTTTTTTTCAATACAGATCAATATTATTCATAGAGTTATCGTAATATCATGCTTTCCTAAGTTCGTTTATCGTAAGTAAAAGTTTATTTACATTAGAGCTGAACAGTTGCCATGACAACTACACAAATAAAAACGTATTTCATAGTATTGGCTGTTCAATATGTGACAGATAATGGTGTTTTCAGACATCAATATAGAAATTTACTCAATTAAATGAATAATAGTCAAATAACAAACACATTCGCGAGAAAAGAAGTTTCGTGTCCTAAATCCGAAGCTTTGTTTACATTCGTCAGCTGATGTTCAGTCTGCTAGTTGCCTATCGGTCCCTTCAATTTTTAACAGCATAATTTAGTGATAGAAGTTGTTAATAAAGATATAATTTGTTAATAAATGCTTGTTTCACAGTATCATAAATTTCATATATAGTTATAAGTTATTGTATTATTATAGTATATAGCAAAACATTCGATATTGCTCTGCTTTTATCAGTCGGCTGACTTTGTCCTTTTAATTTTTCCCTTTAACTCTGGGTTGAAGAATTATTTATTTTTTGTTTTCTTATATATGTGTGATATAGCCTCTACTTCTTGCCAAGTGTCTTTAAAAGAAACAGTAGGTACATATAAAGTGAATTTCATTAAAAAGAAAAAAAAAGACAAATAGACAAGCCATGATGTGTTCATGTGGAATACAACAAGTATATGATGGAAGTTGATAAGTTTAATCAGCTATGCTGAACATATGCTTACAAAATAAAGAAGGTTCAGAAATGGTCTCAACCAATTTGGCATTTTATCAATGAAGCAGCATTAGTAGAATAAGACATATGCTACAACATTCAGAATCCCACTGCTAAGTTGGATCAGAAAAAATTCATGGAAATTTTTTTAACACTGTTAGAAGGGTATAAGCGGAGCAAAACTAAGAGAAAGGGTAGATTTTCAAATGCAATGGAATTTAGACTAACTGAAAGGCATTTTCCAGTTCACTATGTTGACAAAAACCACAAACCCCAATATATTATATGCTCTATCTTGCCAAAGAATTGCTTGATGAAAGGTAAAGGCGAATGTAAAAGAAAGCATACAACCTATTTTTGTTACCAAATTGCTGAAAAGTCCCTTCTTTGTATCAGTCCATGTTTTGAGACATATAATACCCATAAAGTGTACAAAAACCGTTTACAAATGTAAAAAAAAAATAAATGTAGGAGTCAATGATAAATTGGATGAAGGATTTATTGGTGGAATTGATAAAATCATCTTTGAAAAGGAATTTGTGTGATTTTTCTTAATTTTTACCATATTATCGAAGAATTTAAGGCATAAAGAGATACTCTCAACTGAAAATATTGTTAAATCCTAAAAGCAGAAAGGTTATAGAACACAAAAATATCTAAGTTTCATTAAATTTTGAGCATTTTGAATTTTTAAACTGAAAATGTGCACAGAGCTGTGCAACATACATATATGAATATCCGCAGCGAAAGGGTTAAAGCTCTCCTGTCTTTAAAGGCTTATTAGATTTCTTATGTAATTTTCGTTTTTTTTTTTTTTTTTTCATATTTCATTCTTCCGACTTTCACTTTCTCATTATCCTCCAATGGTACTTGCCCCCTCCTCCCTCCTCCCCTCTCTTCCCTCCCCCTCCCCTTCCTTTCCCTCCACTGGTCCCCAATTCCCGTACCCTTTCCAAATCTCTAGACTACTCTTCCAAAATCAGCGGTTGCATACATGTTTTTTATCTTTATTTGTTATTGTTTTTTTCATAAATCACTCATTCGATTTTCACTTTCTCAATATTTCCCATGATAATCACATCACCCTTTGATGTACATTAAACCTTTTCAGACCTATGTGTCTTTATCTTTACTTAAAGCTCTCCTTTCTTTACAGGCTTATTAGCTTTTTTATGTAATTTTCGTTTTTTTTTTTAAATTTCCCTCTTTTGACTTTCACTTTCGCCTTATCTCCATTGGTAATTCCCCCTTCCTTCCCCCGACTCCCCCTCCCTTCCAATGGTCCCCTTGTACCATACCCCTTCCAAAGCTCTAAACTACCCCTCCAAAATCAGCGGTTGCCTTGCTCATAATCTCCAAGGTGTGTGCAAGCCCTCGTGCCCCGTGCGTCAGCCTTTTGGCATCACGTTGCAATTTGCACCGATATACATCACGTTTTGTTTTGGGATTTTCTCTGAACACGACCGGGTCGTAAAAAGCTGGCTTGCTTTCTTCCCAGAAGGATTTTCTAAGCATGTATGTTGGGTTTTCCATGCGTAGGATCCCCCAAGTGTTTATGTGAATCTTCTAATGACGAAAAAATTACCCAGTATTTGCAAGGATTTGAACCTAACAGATTTCTTCGCTTGTTTAGGCCGTAGGGATTGCAATGCAGAGCAGATGAGAGGAATCATTACTTTACTTGTATTATTCATTAGATTTTGAACGAGAAACATATGTATTTACTATTGTTAATTACTTATAGAATATTGCTTGAAAAGGGTACTTGCGTTGTCCATTACATTTAGAACGAGGAACAAATATTTTTACTGTTGTTAATTACATATGAAATGTTGCTGGAAAATGGCAAGTTATAATACCCGTTTTAAAATCCGCATTGTTAAAGTTTTGGGGTTGTGGTGGCCCATGCGGTAACGTTCCTGACTAGTGAACGCCAGATTGGGATTAAAGTCCCGCTCAAACTTGTTAGTTCCTATGGTCACTGCAACCTCACCATCTTTGTGAGCTAAGGATGTGGAGTTTTGGGGGAGCCTATAGGTCTATCTGCTGAGTCTTCAGCAGCTATTGACTGGACCTCCTTGGTCCTAGCTTGGGTGGAGAGGGGGCTTGGGATCTGATCAAATGAATATATGGTCAATCTCTAGGCATATTTCTGATTGGTAGAGCAATGTCAATGTCCCTTGCCTCTGCCATTCATGAGTGAATTTTAAATTTTTAAAAATCTTTAAACTTTCAAACTACTAAATTTGGCATTTAAGAATCGTGAACATCCATGAGGCATGATTTGAAGCCAGTGACTCCACCATATTAGATATAGCTTAAAACGTAACGCCTCACGGTGCAGTCCTCCAAAATTAACATGCAGTGGAAAAACTCGGTGACGTGTATAAATGTATACAATTTGTCTGTTGAAACACCATTTATATCTCCTTGAAAATATCATAAATGTAAAAAATTTTCTATGTACATATTGCTTTTTAGAGGATTACATTGAATTATGGTCTTTTTTGCTTAAATGAAACATGCGTTTCGGAAAAATCAAACGCATTTGATAAAGATAAAACTTAATTCCTTATGAATTAAAAGATAGAGAGAGTATATTATCTAGAAAGCGCGATTTTCTTCCCATTTATAATAGTTCTGCCTAAATCAAAATACAGGAAATGTATCTTCAAATGAAATTTCTATTTTCTTATATGAAAATACTGTTATAAGTGTACCTTGAAGACAATTTATATATGATTTTCAACACCAAATAATGTTGTATATTTTATTCATATTAGAACAGTTATTAACTTTTACATCAGCGCCAAAATATGCAACCATTAATTTGTATATAGAAACTTAGGTAAATATCATAAGTGTTTTTAAAGACTTATTCATTCATTTATATTGTAGATGATGTAAGAATTATAAGAGGAAAACTATTGATTTAAATTCTTTTGAGCCTCTAATTTTCGAGAAAATGAAAACATACTTACAGAATCCTTATAAAATGTTCAAGTATTTACCCAGTCATGCGCTTTTAGATCCATAAACACATACTATTTATTTGATAAAAATATCCAAATATAAAGGCATTATTCCTGTCATACAATAGGAAACTTAAGAAAATTCAAACGTCAAATAATTCAATACATACATTACTTGTTCGTGTAAAAGAGTTTACGAGTAAACTTTATTCAATATATTTTTCCAATAAGTTTCCGTCGATTTACCTCATAGGACATTTAAAATTTAAATGGGAAACAGCTCCGATACGGGAATATTGGGAAATAAATGGAAGAAATAACTCTCTCTCTCTCTCTCTCTCTCTCTCTCTCTCTCTCTCTCTCTCTCTCTCTCTCTCTCTCTCTCTCTCTCTCTGCAAATATATATAAGGAGTAAATCATTCGGAAATGGAGTGGATTTTGTGATACACATATATGCATATATATATATATATATATATATATCCATCTCAAAAAATCACTCCTATATTCAATGTGTATAGTGTAAGATTTCCCAACTACCTGCAGACACTACGATTGTGTGTCATAGAAACTGAATGAATGGAGATATCATTCATATTCAATAGGGACAATAAAGGCTATAATTGCTCAAAAGAAGCCTTACAAATAACGATGCTGTCTTGGCTCACCAGCCATCTAAAAATAAGGGGATCTCTATGGAGAGTTTAATGTCAAATGTCATAATCTTTTTATGGTTATTCTTGTTGACTTACGTCAGATAAGTTGGTTTTATGCCTCGATGTATCTTAGTATTTTCGACTTGCAAAATTCCATATGATAATCGTGTTTACTAATAGTTATAAATATTGTCAGACATTTTTTTCTTCGTTTAAACTGTTCAACAAACTTCTTATTTTATAACTTTACCGTTTTCTTTTATTATTTTCCTTTATATATAATCAACAGTATTTTTTATTCATGAATGATTTTTTTTTTGAATTACGTACCCACGCATAATATCTAATGACTAGTGTACATGACCCGTCAAAAATTACGGTTAAATATCTAGGTATGCACATTCCCACATACTTACTCTTCTTTCACCAGGTTATGACTACTCATTCTCTCCACTACCCGAGGAATGAGGAGAGATGAGCGTGACCGGAAAGAAATATCATTATATAGGGGTGATGTGTATTAAATTTTACTTTTGTTATCTTTATTTTTATTTTTGTTTTATACTGAACCTTTCTGAGAAATGCAGATAAAAATCCATTTCTTGTATAAAAAAGAAATTCAATCATTTAGAAAACACAACAAGCATAGATTTAAGATAAAGTAGGCTAGTTCTATTTTCGGATATATCAATTTAATTCACTGGAAAAAAAAAACTTCAAAGTACCTTAATTTATTTTGAAAGGCGGAACTAAGAAAGAGATGTTTTACATGTAGCCAGTGATAAGAACAGAAGACCTTCGTCAAAGAAACCTGCTCAGTGATAAGGAATGCAGGCGTGACTGCATCAAAGTTTTCGTTTCTGTTTTTATTTATCTTTTTACTTTTTTTGTGAAATTATTTTTGCTGCTACATGTCTGAAGTGAAAATCAATAGTCTTTTGACTAGATATTCCGGAAGTAATCATTATGACTATGGTTATTCGTTCACAGGTTAGATACACACACATAGAAATTCTTGAATCTCTCTCTCTCTCTCTCTCTCTCTCTCTCTCTCTCTCTCTCTCTCTCTCTCTCTCTCATACACGATTACGTACACATACACACACACGCATATATATATACACACACACACAAACACACACACACACACATATATATATATATATATATATATATATATATGTGTATGGATGCATACATATAATATGTGTATAAATAGATAGACAGTTAGCTAAATAGATAGATACTAAAAGAGATGTATTGATATATTAGTAAAATATGAATGTATAAACTTATATATGCATACATAACTATATATATATATATATATATATATATATATATATATATACATGTATATATACATAAATATATACATATACACATATATATTATGTGCATGTGTTATATTCATCCTATTTTTGCTCATGCTTTTAGTTAATTATATTGAGGTAGTCTCTTATCCTATCTAGTCAAATAACCAAAGTTCCAAGCTCTTTCTCCTTGTTATTATTTATATGATGATTTTAATCGTTTGTTATTTACAAAACCCTTTATATTCATTTCTTTATAACTCCTCCTGTCGCGTAGTTTGTGAGGTTAAAGCTGATAAGTTGCAACCATTCCTGAAAAAGAATAAGTTTGTCGTTCATATCAAAGACATTTTGAACAGTTTCATGATTTGATGAAATCTTAATTTATTAAACTGTTGATTCTGGTCATCATATTGGTACTTTTGCTATCATTTTTGATAAGGCATTTATATTTAATATAATATTAAGTAGATAGCTTCTATATTATCTATAATATTCAGTCAGGTTGCCTATTTACCGTAAAAAAATAATTTCAAATCACATAAACTCGGAATAGTTTTATTTATTTATTTTTTTTTTTTTAATAAAATGTCTGTAGGGTAACACCCTTTCAAAGGAAAAGTTTTTAAAGGAAATTTGACTTAGAGAGAGGGGAAAAAATTATGAAAAATATTAATTCAATTCAAATGATTAATCAATTTTTCTAAAAATAATTGTAGGTAATTATAAGTAAAAGATTTTGATGAACATGAAATAACAATTATTTCACATGAAGAAAAGGAAAAGGATGCAAAAACCTCATTCATTTCAGATGGATTATCTGTCTTTCTAGAAATAATTGTGGCCACTTATAAACGAGGGATGGAATTACAAGAATGAAATACAGAACTACTTTTGAAATTGGTTCTACAAAATGCTCATGGGACGCACAGTTTGAGTCCCTCTCATAGCCCAGATCGTGTCCCGGGAAAAAAAAATATCATAAAATTTAAAAGAAAAAAGTATCGTTAAGGGACTTTACCTCAATTGAAGAAGTAGACATTTCTTTTAAGATAATGATCAAATGACAATGGAATAGAGGGCAATGAAAAGTAATTCCCTTGATTATACAATGTATAATATTGTTGGATGAATAACTGTAAATTATTATTCATCCAATGGCAATAAAGGAAACCCATATCAATGCACTGCATTTTAATCTTAGGAATGTATTGAGGAAATGCCTTTTATACTCACAATTATTTACATTTTGGAGTATTTAAAGCCTCCAAAAGCTTAATTTATATTTAATTCTAGCATTACTTCGTCTCTTTTTTACAAACATATATATACACACAAACACACAAATACAAACACACACACACATATATATATATATAAATATATATATATATATATATATATATATATATATATATATATATATATGATACCCCATAGTAGGAAGTTTGGTAAAACCAGTTGGGTTACAAACTTACAATGGGCTCTTGTTCATACTTTTTGTTTTGTAATTATAAAATTAAGATACAAATGACTCTAACGTATTCTATTATCATTTCATGAAATACGTTTCATTATTTTATTATCTACACAGTTACCGAAAGAAGATGAATTTTATGTTACATAATGGAATGTAATGAGTATATCCTTCATGTTTATGATGAAAAAATAAGTTAGCGAAATTATTCTATTCTATGATAGTTCCATCTAAAATTGGAACATTAAAGCAAATATTATGAAAA
The DNA here is from genome assembly GCF_036898095.1 of Palaemon carinicauda. Classification (NCBI taxonomy): domain Eukaryota; kingdom Metazoa; phylum Arthropoda; class Malacostraca; order Decapoda; family Palaemonidae; genus Palaemon; species Palaemon carinicauda. The sequence continues at coordinate 36,995,411 of NC_090727.1, forward strand.
AAAACTTTGCATCTCATTAATAAAACTTTATCATTTCGTTCACAGTCAGAAGCGAGCGTATCTTAATTACATTCTGCTAATTGATCGTCAGTATGAAAATAGGACGAAATTTATTGTCTGATTTCCATACGTATTATATTCATGCAGCTGAATGTCTCAAATATGACTAAAACTAAGCCTGTAAAAACATTGTATTGTGATAATACGTTGTAGAATTTTCAATTGAATTATTATGTTGATAAGATTTTTGTGTGAATATTAAAAATATTTTTTTCTTTTTTTGCTATATATTATGAAGTCTCAAATTCTATTGGTAAATAATGTTCCATTGAATCGTTTTTTTATACACACGCAGATATACACACATGTACAAAAACAAACACATCATATATATATATATATATATATATATATATATATATATATATATATATATATATATATATATATATATATATATATATATATATATATAATATTGTGTTTGTTTGTGTGTGTATGCAATTTTATGACCTGAATTTTATAGTAAATGAAAATAAATAAATGAATGATTAAAAGGGGGTTTATTTTTATTTTCACGACATATTAAATGTGGCAGAAAATGAGATAAAGAGAATACGTAACAGATGAAATAAAATATGATAAGAAATGTCTACTTTATATTCCACCGTTCACATTAAACGTTATTCTTTTTATTATTAAACCACTTTTCTTAAAACATTGGTCCTGGTACCAACAGCACTAATTATTCATAATGCATTAGCTACTTTTCTTCATTTAGAGCATTTGTTTTATTCACTTTCTTTAGGTCTGGTTTTAAAGAGGAAATGTAGCATATTCTTTTATAATGGCATTTATTTCCGTATTCATGCACATTATTATTATTATTATTATTATTATTATTATTACTTGCTCAGCTACAACCCTAGTTGGAAAAGCAGGATGCTGTAAGCCTAATGGCTCCAACGGTGAAAATAGCCCAAATGAGGAGAGGAAACAAGGAAATAAGTAAACTACAAGAGATGTAAATAACAATTAAAATGAGACATTCTTAAGACCAGAAACCATATTAAAATAAATCTTTCACACATAAACTATAAAAACTTAAAAAAAGGAGGAAGAGGAATAAGATAGAATAATGTTCCCAAGTGTACCCTTAAGCAAGAGAACTCTACCCAGACAGTGGACATGGATTTGAAATAATCATAGCCAATATCAATAACCAATAAAGAAAAGGTCAAATTTCAGGACAGCCCATTCTCTCCTTAATGACACTAAAGACATTTCTTTTAACACCACACTATAAAAAGAGGGATTAAAGTGAAATGGTCTAAGTTTTCGGAGATCCATTTCATTTGAATTCTTGAATTTTTTTATTTTTTTTTCATTTTTTTTTATTCTTACATTCATTCTAATTTAATCGTTATTTCATTGTCCCAGTACTTATACAGCCCTCGCAGTCATTAGAATTTTGTAGCTATATCTAACTAGTGTGTGTGTTAGTAAATACCGGGCTCAAATTATTGATGACTCCTCTGCCTGGAGATCGCCAGACTGGGATTCGAGTTCCGCTCAAGATTATTAGTTCCTCTAGTGTCTGCAATCTCACCATTCTTGTAAGCTAAGGATGTGGGGTTTGTGCAACATTATAGGTCTACATATTGAGCCATCAGCAGCCATTACCTGGACCTCCCTGGTCTTAGCTTGGGTAAAGAAGGGGCTTGGGCACTGATCATATGTATATATGGCCGGTCTCTATAGCACTGTCCTGCTTGTTAGAGCACTGTAACTCTCCCTTTCCTCTGCCATTCATGAGTGACCCTTAAACCTTTAGATCTTTAAAGGTATGTCATTAATGCTGCTCAATTCTTTAATTTGTTCGCTTCCCAAAAGCATATCACTAAGACCCTGATACAAACACATTTAGTGAAATAGTGCAATATTATCACTTATAAAAAAAAAATATTTTCATAAACAATGCGTAATACATTAGCGAACTTCATATAAAAAGGTAGGCGTACTTTTTGGACACATCCGTGCACTGTCAAAGGAAAAAAAGACGTAATTTTAATCTTAGTCGTAGTTTAGTAAAATACAGGCGACCGTTATTTTAGCCTACTTTGTTATTATCTTTTACGGGTTGGTGGCCGTAATATCGCTCCTTACGGTCAATATATCAGTTTTAAAACGGTAAAATACTTGCAACATTTATTCCCGGATTTTTACCGTGTTTACAGTAAATTTTAAAGTGTAAAGTGATAATTGAAACGGCCAAACGTTCATTCTTACTTTTCTTAGAATATTTTATATTCTTTTTTCCTTTCCTCACTGGGCTATTTTCCCTATTGGAGCCCCTGGGCTTATACCATTATGCTTTTCCAAATGTGGCTGTAGCTTAGCTAGAAATAATAATGATAATAATAATAATAATAATAATAATAATAATAATAATAATAATAATAATACATTAGATAATTGACTTACAGCTATTACTTTTACCTTAATCAGAAGGGACCATATATACTGGAGTGATACTTGTCATTCGCCCATTTTGCCTATTTACTAAGTTGACTCCGATATTAAAGATTATAAGATATATTTTCTCGCTCATTTTTCGATTACTAGATCGTATGGTTGCTTTGTCTTCAAGGAAACTAATCTCTCGTCATCCATTAGAAGGGAAGTTTGAACATACCACTAGAAGAGATAGTAATGAAATGTTGAAGTTCTCACATTTCGACCTAAGTGAGATTAGATTACCATCCAAGTTTCATCAACACATTTTTTGGTGTTATTATTATTATCATTATTATTATTACTATTATTATTATTATTATTATTATTATTGCTAGCTAAGCTACAACCATAGTTGTAAAAGCAGGATGCTATAAGCATACGGTGGGTGAAACAGATATTAGGAAATGTGATCAGTTTGTGGAAGAAAAATATAATAGAATTTCCATGTTCCTGGACTTCACATGCGTTGTGAGGTTTTCTTAGTTTCATAGAGTTTTGTTACGAGTTTGTTAGATTTTTGGGGTATAGGGAACCTTTGAATGAGGAATAGTACAAAACTGAAATAGGATGAATAAATGATATAGTGAGGAAAGGAAATAGGGAATCAGATAGAATAGTTTGCCTGAGTGTACCCTCAAACATGAGAACTCTAACCTAATACAGTGAAAGACTGGGGTATAGAGACTATGACACAGCCCAGTTCTAGAGAACAATGGTTTAATTTTGGAGTGTCCTCCTAGAAGAGCTGCTTACCGTAGTTAAGTCTCTTTTTTTTTTCCATACTAAGTGGAGGGTAGTCACTTAACAATACAATTCAGTAGTTAACCCCTTGACTATATCAAATGTGTAATTGAAATTGTATAAAATAATTTTAGATGTGTTATATGACGCCATAAATGAGGATATGTTGGGAGGATTAGGTTAGGATGCATCACTGTATTTATATGTCTATAGACCTTGATATCCCACTAGAGTCTTCCATTATCCTTCACCTTGATGGGGGACTTAAGTCACTAAAACTAGTTATTTCGTAGAGATTATGAAAGTAATACGAATTTAAAACAGGCAAAACAAAAGGAAAACCATAATATCATATCTGAAACACAGTCCTGACTGATGATAAGATTTTACTAAAATTTTACATAAAAAATCTAATTTCTGTGAGAAGAAAAGTACTGAAATGTTTCCTTCGTTTTAAAAATAAAGGCTTTCCAAACAGGTAGATACCGTGGTTAGTTTAAGTTACAACAATCCAAAGCCATTATTACCTCTCTATTGCACCCATAAACGTTCTTGCCTTTTTTCGTGTTTAGTTAGCTTTATGGTTACATAAACACACCATGAATATTAGTCACGCTATTGCAGTACACCTTTAAAAGTAGAAGCTAGTGGTAAGATCAACGAGCTATCTTTGATGTTGATTATTGGTATTATAGATAATGAACGGATCTATACGATATCCTGCTTTATTTTATTCGAAGCTTCAAAGGAAAAGAAAATCGTTAAATGGAGAAGCTTTTAAAGAAAATTACAATTGGTTTGTAATGAGAGATAGGGATGTGAGGTTCACCGATATGTTAATCATGATATTTCGATAAATATTTTAAAATAGACCTATTTTTAAAATTTCAAATATCAAATTTATTAACAGAAAATAAATACTTTTGTCACTTTTAGTAGGATGGAGAATTTTCAATGAATATCTGAATAGTTTTTCTCTTCGAAACTTTTGACTAAAGCTACTTCACAAGTAATTATCTGCAAATTAATATGTTTGAAATGATAATTCCTTTATTTTGTTTCAATATAAAACAAAGGTACTTGGCATATAATCGTAGAAGTTATTAGAAGATATCATTAGAGCGAGTTTCTGTTCATGCGTGAAGATAGATTACCAATTATATTCCATATGCAATGAATTACCTTTGGAACTTCATAAACTTTTAATTTCAACTCTGACTCTCCCTTGCATCCTGCTTTTCCAGCTAAGGTTGTAGCTTAGCTAGTAATAATAATAACAATAATAATAACAATAATAACATTGATGATAATAATTATATTTCTCTTAAATGACAAAGAGCCATAGGGTAACC
>NC_090727.1:37005020-37032520 GCF_036898095.1 Palaemon carinicauda
AGAGAGAGAGAGAGAGAGAGAGAGAGAGAGAGAGAGAGAGAGAGAGAGAGAGAGAGAGAGAGAGAGAGAGAGAGAATGTTATGTGATACATTGACTAATTCTCTTCTTCTAAAGCTATTATCCTTATAATTATTGGTATTATTAGGTTTGTGCATGTATTGTACCACTATATAAGGGTAAGGGATATGTGCATGAGTGTTGTAATTCAAGAGGTATTAGTTTGTTGAGTGTAGTTGGAAACGTGTATGGTAGAGTATTGATTAATAGGATTAAGGATAAAACAGAGAATGCAATCTTGGAAGTACAGGGTGGTTTTAGAAGAGGTAGGGGTTGTATGAATCAGATTTTTACAGTTAGGCAAATATGCGAGAAATATTTAGCAAAAAGTAAGGATGTGTATGTTGCGTTTATGGATCTGGAGAAAGCATATGATAGAGTTGATAGGCAAGCAATGTGGAATGTGATGAGGTTATATGGCGTTAGTGGAAGGTTGTTGCAAGCAGTGAAAAGTTTCTACAAAGGTAATAAAGCATGTGTTAGAATAGGAAATGAAGTGAGCGATTGGTTTCCGGTGAGAGTGGGGCTGAGATAAGGATGTGTGATGTCGCCGTGGTTGTTTAACTTGTATGTTGATGGAGTGGTGAGAGAGGTGAATGCTCGAGTGCTTGGACGAGGATTAAAACTGGTAGGCGAGAATGATCATGAGTGGGAGGTAAATCAGTTGTTGTTTGCGGATGATACTGTACTGGTAGCAGACACAGAAGAGAAGCTTGACCGACTAGTGACAGAATTTGGAAGGGTGTGTGAGAGAAGGAAGTTGAGAGTTAATGTGGGTAAGAGTAAGGTTATGAGATGTACGAAAAGGGAAGGTGGTGCAAGGTTGAATGTCATGTTGAATGGAGAGTTACTTGAGGAGGTGGATCAGTTTAAGTACTTGGGGTCTGTTGTTGCAGCAAATGTTGGAGTGGAAGCAGATGTACGTCAGAGTGTGAATGAAGGTTGCAAAGTGTTGGGGGCAGTTAAGGGAGTAGTAAAAAATAGAGGGTTGGGCATGAATGTAAAGAGAGTTCTATATGAGAAAGTGATTGTACCAACTGTGATGTATGGATCGGAGTTGTGGGGAATGAAAGTGATGGAGAGACAGAAATTGAATGTGTTTGAGATGAAGTGTCTAAGGAGTATGGCTGGTGTATCTCGAGTAGATAGGGTTAGGAACGAAGTGGTGAGGGTGAGAACGGGTGTAAGAAATGAGTTAGCGGCTAGAGTGGATATGAATGTGTTGAGGTGGTTTGGCCATGTTGAGAGAATGGAAAATGGCTGTCTGCTAAAGAAGGTGATGAATGCAAGAGTTGACGGGACAAGTACAAGAGGAAGGCCAAGGTTTGGGTGGATGGAAGGTGTGAAGAAAGCTCTGGGTGATAGGAGGATAGATGTGAGAGAGGCAAGAGAGCGTGCTAGAAATAGGAATGAATGGCGAGCGATTGTGACGCAGTTCCGGTAGGCCCTGTTGCTTCCTCTGGTGCCTTAGATGACCGCGGAGGTAGCAGCAGTAGGGGATTCAGCATTATGAAGCTTCATCGGTGGTGGATAATGTGGGAGGTTGGGCTGTGGCACCCTAGCAGTACCAGCTGAACTCAGGTGAGTCCCTGGTTAGGCTGGAGGAACGTAGAGAGTAGAGGTCCCCTTTTTTGTTGTTGTTTTGTTTCATTGTTGATGTCGACTACCCCCCAAAATTGGGGGAAGTGCCTTTGGTATATGTATGTATGTATTATTTAGTATTTTTCCAGCGCTTAGGCCTAGAGAGGATTACTATATTTCAGAGAGAGACAGAGAGAGAGAGAGAGAGAGAGAGAGAGGATGTTATGGGATACATTGACGAGATTTCTTGCTTTAAACCTATTATTCTTATAGATAATGGTATTATTCGTTACTTTTCCAACACTTAGGCCTACAGAGGCTTACTATATTCATAGAAAGCATCAATGAATCAACTGGCCTTCTTATTCGAAATATCATCTGCTTCAAACTAAGAAAAAAATAATCCATTTTACAAAAAAAAAAAAAGGGGGGGGGGGGACTTGCTAAAGATGATTGAAATGCCACATGATTGAGTCAGGTAATATATTTCTGGTTTCATGTTTTTATTTTTGTTTATTTTTATGAAAAAGTATTAGAGCTTAGATATTGTTACATGTAAATAAATAAAAAATCCCCGAATTTTGGATGAACTGGTGACTTTTGAGCATCAACATTTTTTATTATATTCTCCTTTCTTCTCTTCTCTTTCTTCATCATTATCATTCATGGAGTCCGAAAACTTCCCTTTTTATTATGGAAAGTTATTTTTGTAGGTTTCTCTGATAAACTTCATAAAACATTATTCATCAGAAAAGAATTTCAAAACTGTAGTGGCTGATGAAGCTTCCTGTTGAAATATTTTTTCCTTTTTATATCCTCAAGTTTTCCTTGTGCGATAAAATGCATCACAAAACAAGACAAGAATAAGTCATTTTACAACGATTGATAGTTTTTCTCAATATGTTCATGAGTGTTCACCTTTTTTTCGAAAATATTTATAAATTCGCTTATATTTGAAATGACCTGGAATTAGTTTGGTGTCTTTAAAAAAAGGCGCACTCGATTTTTATCTCTCAATATTGCATGATCATAATTTTCATCACTTCTTTCCCAGCTACAGAATAGAAAAAAAATACAAATTTCAGAAACCATAAGATTCAAGTTTAAATCAAGAGAATATTAAAACATAGATCTACACTATAAGAAAAATTAAAACTTAAATGAATGCTGGCATCAACATAAGATACTAAAAAAAAGGACAAAAAATAGTTATGTAATACACAAAACATCACGAAAAATATTGGTTATATGCAAAGAAAAAAATCTAAATTATAAGAGAAAACATAAATAAATATCGCCATCAACATAAGAAACTAGAAAAAAAGGCCAAAAATAGTTATGTGGAACGCAAAACATCACGAGATTATATTGATCACAGGCAAAAGGAAAACTAAGCTGTAAGAGAAATTTTATATAAGAAAATAAAAAAAGAAAAACAAATAGTAAATCTGATAAGGAGCTATCATATTCAGTCTCATTAGGCAACTTAGTAATTTATTAAGGTAAAGGTAAAGGTGTCTGGATTCAGTTCCAGTTTCATAATTACAGATGCTCGCCAGAACGTCAGCCTGGCAAGCCTAGTCCCCCACTGTGGTGCCCAATAAGAGCAGTGCCCTCCCCAGTAAACAGCTTAAACTCACGGTCCCGGGCTGGGATCGATCTGCTGCTATGCGAATGCGAGCCGAATACGTTACCACTGTACTAGCCAGGAGGCTATGTATGAATAGATATGAAGAAGAGATCTATTCTTCTTTTAGTTGTATAAATGTGTTAATATGATTGGATTGATGAATGAAATACTTAAACGATACCAATCTCTTTGTCGGCTCGTTAATTGGTATAATAGAAGTACATACCTTTGAAAAATGTTGTTCTATCGGGATTTAAGGTAGGAATCTATCATTATAATTACTAACTTCTTAATTTTCTCATTTATATTTTTATTTCCAAGATATTTTGTTGGTAAAACCTGTAATTTTCTTTTAACCATAGAGGAATTTATTTTAATTTTTTTTACACTATATTACGTTAATAAAACTTTTAATTATTTGGAATACTTGTAGAATATATTGTCCATTTTTTACAAGATATTTCGTTAATATAACCTGTGATTATTTGTAACGATAAAATTTATTTTTTCTATCTTTCAATATATTTCGTTAATAAAACTTGTAATTATTTGTAACAATAGAGGTATTCATTGTCCTTTTTTACAAGATAATCAAATTTTCTTTTTTATAAGATCTTTCGTTAATAAAAACTGCAATAATTTGCAACGACAGAATTTGCTTTCCTTTTTTACAAGACATTTCGTTAATAAAACCTACAATAATTTGTAACGATAAAATAATTTCTTTTTCCTTTTGATAAGACATTTCGTTAATAAAACCCACAATAATTTGTAATGATATCTGAGACGTAATACTAAACTAACAATCTTGAGCTCCAACCGTTTCACGTTGTTGATTTTGGTATTTCGATAACACCCAACTTCAAACATCCAACACTTCAGTTAATGGCCTTATTTCAATTAACTCATAAGTGCAATTGGCTTTGGCAACATTACCCGAATAGCTGGAAGCATAAGTATTTGAATGAAAGAGAACTAATGGTATTTACCAAGTGTAATTTCTTTGGACCATAAAGGTATGTTTAATGTTGTCTTCTGGTTTTCAAATCTTTTGAGTATATAGTTATTCTTTAAGATAGTTTTAGAAATGTATTTCATTTATTTGGGCTTATAATGTAGACTCTAATTTCAAATTATTTAGATTTCATCGAAGGATCATTATATTTTGTAAACACAATACATAGCTATTGATATTAATTCAACTGTTTTAATGATATAGTTTAGATATTTCATCTTTATTTAAGAATTTTAAGTATACTAAATTTATTCGCACTCCGACAATGAAAGGTATATAAATTTTAAGCAATGCAGCAAATAGTTTTAATTGATCAGAATCATTAATAATTGCTCAGTTAGTTCCATCTAGTGGAATAAACTTTATTGATTATTATATATGACATTTCGATTTTCTTCTTTTTCACTCAACTTTAGTTTATTTTCGTTATATCAAAATCAACAAACCCTTCACTTTGACTTTGGGTTCAATATAATTGATGTACACCGATGAGAGCGCAAATCAATTATTATTATTATTATCATTATTATTATTATTATTATAATTATTATTATTACTAATACTATTATTAATTTCATTGTTATTGCTATTGTTATTATTGTTATTGTTATTATTGTTACTGTTATTATTGTTATTATTGTTATTGTTATTGTTATTGTTATTATTGTTATTGTTAATGTTATTGTTATTGCTATTGTTATTGTTATCAATTGCTAAACTACAACATAGTTAGAAAGGCAGAATGCTATAAGCAAAGGGGCTCCAACAGACAAAGTACCCCAGTGAGGAAAGGAAACAAGGAAAAATAGAATATTTAAAGAACAGTAACATTAAAATAAATTAGCGAGGTATTTCATTCAACATTAAATTACATAATCCGAACGAGACAGTGAGTGTGAATTTGAGAGTAGGCAAACCACAAGAGCATACTCAAATGTTCAGGTATGCGTTACTTAAGCCAAGAGCAAGTGACCTTCAATTAAATGCAAGGGAGGTTGGTTCACACACGAGGGGTTCTTTTGTGGCTTAGCACGTGCACATTTCAGAAATACTTGAAGACTTGTACTGGGAGGTTTATGGTAGGGTTTTTGCAATATTTAACAATTTAAATAATCTTTATTTTTCTGTAAGAATTATGCATTTTATGGAACATATAATTTATAAAAACAATTTGCAAAATTTAATAAGTTAGATTTTCTTCATTTCTTATATTTATGTTGTTTTTTTTTTTAATTTATGGATGTAAAAATGATAGGAACAATTTTCAAAATATGGCAAGGTAGATATTCTTGAATTTTCATATAATTATTTCATTTTATGGGACGTACAAATGATAAGATCAAATTGTAAAATATAGGAAGTTAGATATTGTTGATTTTTCATATAATTTTTCATGATATGGAACGTACATATGATAAGAATAAATTGCAAAATTTAGAAATGTAAATTTTTCCGATTTTTCATAAGGATTTTATGAGGCGTACATATAACAACAACAACAACAAACACAACAACAGCAATTGTGATTATCTTATTATATTTACGCAAAGACGAAAGTCCTTATTTCTAAAATTTTTCAAGACTTATTCTTCATAGACGACTCTTAGAAATATTTCCAGATTACCATATTTCAAGAAGACTTAATAAACTATATATAAATGTAAGAAGAAATGAATGGATTACTCACCACATAGTTGGAAGTTGGAAGTTGGACCCCTTTTGATATTGCATGTTCAGTAATCGTAACATTAATCGTTATTTTCAAAACACTTCTTTGGCGTACATGGAATATCAACTCGGTTCGTATCAAAGCTCTTTTGAAATATTTAAGACCCATAAAGACCTGTATTTAAAATAAGTTACAACTGTCAGTCTTCAGAAAGTTGACTTTTATATATATATCAGGAAAATAAGTTAATATATGTTTTAACGTTGCCGTTAATTACTGTCCCTTTAATTAGAAATAGGTAGCTGTTGCTTGCAATTAAAGACAAATATTACAACCAATAGTTTTTATTGGATGTGGCAATTTAGAATACTTTCGCTACAACAGCTAGGTTAAATTCAAGTCTTAGGCTACTGCAGACATACTTCTCAGTAGCAAATAACATAGTTATCACTATGAGAGAGAGAGAGAGAGAGAGAGAGAGAGAGAGAGAGAGAGAGAGAGAGAGAGAGAGAGAGAGAGAGAGAGAGAGAGAGAGAGAGAATTTTATTTGAAGACTGGTGAACGGCCATATTCGTAACATCATTATATTAATAGGATTGTATAGTCACCTGGATGGCAGTATATCAGTCAGTGAATTAAAAAGAGAGAATGTATCAAGAAATGTGTAAATAATGAGAATATAAGCATAAACATTGAATCTTGTTGCCTGGCTGTTTCCATTCAAATTCGCAATTCTCCTTCGTAACCACACAAACACAACAAACCAACGAAACGTTGAAATTGGAAGATCATGCATTAAAAGACGTACCTAACTTTAGCGAGCGCAAATAGAATAGTGTCTCTCATTTTCGCATCGGTGTGCCTGCAGGCAGTCAGCCAAGCAAGGCGGGTGTCGCAGTCGCCTGTCCAATATATTTGGCTGGAAAGGCAGCCAATAACATCATGGTCTCGTGGGTATTCTCATTGCCTGGAATTCTTTACTGCCGAGAATCTCACGATGCAGAAGCTCTAATAAATTATGTCTCCTCTTGACTGCTCTGCCAAAAGCTTCCCTTTGCTTTTCAGTCCAGCGCAAGACGCTATGATTGTGATTGGCGGTGCTTTTGTTTGCTGGGAAATGTTAATTATGAGCGAGTTCGAAGTTTTGTAGAAATGGATGTGGATGGTGGTGATTGTGATGATGATGATTTTGAAGATGACGAAATCTGTGTATTTGAATAAAAAGCTATGGATCAATCATTGATAGTATTCACTTTAATATTGATATTTTGCCATAAAGTTTTCATCAAATACTCATCATTGTCAATACGACCAATTATTTATGAAATACTACCGATTGGGTACTTCTTTTTTTTTTTTTTTTTTTTTTTTAAGAAATAAACCTTGCCTTGCATAACCAAAATAAGTAAATTATAATAAACCTTTAGAAATACTCTGTAAAAGCTATTCAACATAGAGCAATGCCTTCAGTTGATATAAATATATAATAACAATTGTCATATACTGTATTTAATCTTTGTTAATGAATGTTGCTCATGATCTCAAACTCCAAATCAAATTATCTAAATTTTACTTCAAACATTACATATTTATGAAAATACATTCCCGTCTGTTTCCATGAGAAAACAAGATAAAGATTTCAGTGATAAAAAATCTTTTACGATATGATAACTGAAGAAATCCGTGGTGCTTAGTGTCAGATGTCTGTTCCTATTTCATAGTGGCAAGTGTTCCACGTTATTTCAAGACACGCACATATGATGTCCCAAGGTTAATGGCGCAATGTCTCATAATAAGAGATGGCCAGACTTTGGGGAGAATGATCTTCTGTCTCAAGATGACCTTCGTGTGTTTATGTCGCCATCTTTTAATGGATTTACCTCATGTCAGTGAGAGTGAGAGTGTGTGGAAGTGAGAGTGAGAGAGTGAGGGAGGGTGAGAGTGGGAGTGCAAGTGCGGGAGTGAGAGTGCGAGTGAGAGTGCAAGTGAGAGTGAGTGAGAGTGAGAGAGAGTGAGAGTGAGTGAGTGTAAATGAGAGTGAGAGAGAGTGAGAGTGAGTGAGTGGTGAGTGCGACTGAGAGATAGAGTGAGAGTAAGAGTGAGTGCGAGTGAGAGTGAGAGTGAGTGTGAGAGTGAGTGAGGGAGAGTGAGGGTGAGTGTGAGAGTGAGAGTAAGGGTGGGTGAGAATGAAAGTGAATAAGAGTAACTATCCACCAAAATCTTCTTGCTAAGGTGATACATACCTGGTTTAATTATTACTTTAAATCGATTTTTTTTCTTTTTTTAAGAATCTGTAATAACTTCTTATTCGGAAACAATATATTTCAAAGTTATGAGTGAGGAGTAATTGGGAAAATTCAAAGCACCCAGAGTGAAAGAGAAAGAAAGAGAAAGAGAGTGAACGAGAGAGAGGAGAGATTATATGAATGTTAAAATGAAAACACCCGAGAAGTGAATGACATCAAGACAGAAATCTCAAGTTTTGTAAACATAATTGTTGAAATAACAATTTTCAATCATGAACTTTTATTTCCCAATAATATCACATAATTTCTATTAAGCCTTGACCATGTTGTCAATAAAATTTTTCAATGAAACCTATGACAAATGAAAGAATACATTTAATATTCATTCCGCAGAATTTCAGTTATTTCCAATTATCTGAAAGCACGAGCGAATTAACCTTTTTTTTCTATTTTAGAGCCATGATGTCAATTTCTTAAGCACCATTGAATTCAATTACATAATTGAAACCGTTTTTGCAGAAAATTTCGAAAAACAAATACAATACGATTCTGAGGGAGCTCGATCAACAGTCAGAGTTTTCATTCCCCGATTAAAAAGTTTCTGGGATTTTTCACTGGAACCGGAGGGCAACTAAATCAGAGGATTGGGTTTGTTTGCACAGTTAACAGATGGCCTTATACATATATGCTATACCAGTTTACTAGATCGTCATGTCAGAACATAATTTCAAGGAAATTCTTGAATAATTAAATACAGCAAAATCAGAAAACTTCTTATGTGCCTTTGGATACACAAACACACAATGTCACAGCAAAACCAGAAAACTTCTTGTGTGCCTGTGGATATACAAACACATAATGTCACAGCAAAACCTGAAAGCTTCTTGTGTGCCTTTGGATACACAAACACACAATGTCACAGCAAAACCAGAAAACTTCTTGTGTGCCTTTGTATACACAAACACAATGTCACAGCAAAACCTGAAAGCTTCTTGTGTGCCTTTGGATACACAAACACACAATGTCACAGCAAAATCAGAAAGATTCTTCTGTGTCTTTGGATACACTCACACACACAATGTCACAGCAAAACCAGAAAGCTTTTTGTGTGCCTTTGGATACACAAACACTCAATGTCACATAAGAAGGAGCAGAAGTAATCATAGATATTAAATAAGATTATCATAAAAAATATCGTATAAACGATACACGTGGTAAAATATTTTGTAATATGGCACGGTAATTATAAATAAGAAATACAATGAACACCATGCATAAACCTACAACAGTATGTGTGCCTTATTGTACAACTTAGTCAAAATTTGGGATTTATGGAGCCTTCAAATATATCTTGGTTTCCTGTTTAAGTAAACTATGACTCCCTTAGCTATTTTCCTTCTGGCTAGCGTAAAAGTATCCTCCAAGTTCCCTTTAAGTTTTTCTCCATAATCCTGAAGAGAAAATTAGATTGTTTAGTGATATTGCTTATTAAGGAATTAGAGAGCTTTATTTATAGATTCAAGAGTTGGAGGATATCTGAATACGTTTTAAAGATAGGAAAACCGGAAAATATTGATATTTTGCATCTGTTAGGCTGAATCCCTCGTCAGGCTAGGAGGACCGAAGAGAGGTGAAGTCCCCTTTTGTCCCTTTGATATGTCGATTACCCCCAAAATTGGGGGGGGGGGGTGCCTTGGTAAATGGGTAATTTGTTAGTAAGTAGTAAAATCAAATTTGAAATGCTGTTGTGCTGTATTTGAATGTTCTGTCTCGCTTTATACCTTATTTTATGTCTAGCCACGCTGTAGTAAATTAACTAACTAATAATAATTTCTAACCCACTTAGCAAGGTATGTCAAGAGAATGTTATATTATCTTAGTTGAAAATATTAGCCATTTGCTTGGCTTCGTATTAGAATGTAAATAACTTTAGCTATCAAACGACGCTGCATAAGCTGATATGAATAACGTTAATGAAGCAAAATATCAGAGATTCTAGAATATTTTCTTATTATATTCGCTCTGTTGCTTTAGAGCAGAATATATCTTTTTAAAGCATATATTGTACATTATGCTTTTCTCAGACTTGTTTCACTCGGACACACTATTCTATTTAATTTCTCTTCCTCTGGTTTTGTTAATGTTTTTTATAGTTTACAAAGGAAATATTTATTTTCATGTTATTACTGTTATTAAGATATTTTATTTTTCCTAGTTTGCTTTCCTCACTGGGTTATTTTCCTTGTTGGAACCCTGGGCTTCTAGCATCCGACTTTTCCAACTAGGGTTGTACGTTAGCAATTAATAATAATAATAATAATAATAATAATAATAATAATAATAATAATAGTAGTAGTAATAAGAGTAATAATAATAATATGATAAATAGATCAGCCTTTTATCCTGGAAATAAAATAAAGATGTAGACGTAATTTGTGGTGTTGAAAAATCTTGAAAAGATATTTTTTCTCGGAAAATATACCGGTAAATGAAAGAAAAAGTATTCGTATAAAATGTATGATATTGAATCATTTTCGAGTCTAGCATACATACAAACACTCACACACGCACAAACACACACACTCTTAATACCTTGGCATCCAATATTGTTTCCTAATTCTATTAAGTTTCGGGGAAAAATCTCAATTCAAAAGAAAATATTCATGAAAAAACTACAGAGAATTGGATATATGTTCAAACTAAAATTCACAAATTTAAGAACATTATTAATGAACATATGTTCTATTGATGTTTTACAAAGTTATTGATATATTTATATTCAAATTGGAATAAATGTAGTTCAGGGCAAGAAACAAATTAAAATATATTAAAATAAAAGCACACAAGTGAACTGAATACAAATAACCCAGAATACAGTTAAAAATATACAAATGTCAGAACATATTTATTTATTGCCAGAGTAAATACAAATGCTCAGTTTAGAAGTAATATCTATATTGAATACCAAACACTAATAGGAAGTAATTTCCCGACATATTAGTTAAGAATCAAACGCACACATTATCCACATAAAAGATGGAGTTTCTGGTCTTCTTAGAAATGTTGCCAGAAAATCTGTCAAAATACGAAATATCTAAACAAGGTTTAAAATAGAAAAGAAATTGGATCCTGAAAGTACATATGCTCCATATGGAGTTGGGCGAAGTCACACCCTTAACAGAATCCGATTCTATTTGGAGTTGTTGAATTTTTCTATTTTGAGAAAGATTCTCTATTTTTTCTTTGACTCTTAGAAGTTTTCAAGATCTCTCTCTCTCTCTCTCTCTCTCTCTCTCTCTCTCTCTCTCTCTCTCTCTCTCTTTCTTCCTTATATAGATGTTCAAGATCGTATAAATATTAAGATTAAGGGATTAATGTACTTTTCTAACATCTTTTATTTATTTAACCCTCTTTCATGAACAATAATAATAATAATAATAATAATAATAATAATAATAATAATAATAATAATAATAATAATAATAATAATAATAATAGTAATAATAATAATAATGGGGTAAAAGCATTCTCAAGTTATTATTATTATTATTATTATTATTATTATTATTATTATTAATATTATTATTATTATTATTATTATTATTATTATTATTATTATTATTATCATTTATTATTGTTATCATTATCATTATTTGTTATCATCATCATCATCATCATCCAAAGGTTTTCCTTTTCCTCGTAGTATTGATTTCAGTCCATCCATAGCCATGAGATATTCCTTCCGTGCTTAAGTCAAGTCTGTTATCAGCAATTTCTGAAATTATATTCCACCATCCTCCGATATTCTCTTTTATCAGGAGCTGATATTTGATTTCCATTAACTACTACTCTTTCATTACTGGTTGAAGTTCCTGATAAATGCAGAAAACGTTTTTCCTAGATAACTTTATAAAACGGTACCTTCTCAATTATGACCGTCTTTGTAAAGCTCCTTGTATGAAATAGAATTTTACGATTTATAAAACATGATTTAAGAATGGCCTTGTTTACTGTATATATTTATATTTGATAAATTATATTACCTAAGGTATGATTTAGTAATATGTTTTATAAACTATGAAATTGTAAATGCCTTAAATCTATGATAAGTGTTCTATATTAAGCTGAATATAAAAATGATACTTTACTAAAAGTATCTGGTCGATTTACTGACTTACTTAGCCATATCCTGCAACATTGTAATAATTTATATCTAATCGCATGACTAACAACAATAATCCTTGATATGAACATGTGCTAAAAATAAAAACGTATCATTGCAGGAGCTTAAAGACTTCATGAATAATCAAAATAAAATCATTAAAAATTGTGGAAGGCAATACGCCAGACTACTGGTGAATTGGTTTGATATTGTGGTATTGCTGATATAAAACAAAAAGTTTTAACTTATTCAATATGGCTGATTCTTATCTGTGTTATGTTATTTTGGTCTAGTGGATTTGTTTAAATATTTTCATTCACAACCATAAATATTTATTGCCCATCATATAAAATTTCTAATCTAGTGTTTATTTCAAAAGTCTGTCTGAGTATTACACATGATTCATAACAAGAGCTTGAAAAACTGTAACTCCATGTGAACGTATATACACGCATATTTGCGCCCATATGCCGAAATAAAATAATTTTTAAATTTACTAAAGATAAAACAGCAATTAATACATACATTCATACACACACACACTATATATATATGTATATATATATATATATATATATATATGTATATATATAGATATATATTTATATATTTAAATATATATATATATATATATATATATATATATATATGTATATATATAGATATATATTTATATATTTAAATATATATATATATATATATATATATATATATTTATATATATGTGTGTGTATGATATGTTTATATATACATATGTGTGTGTTTGCACGTGTATATATATATATATATATATATATATATATATATATATGGGTGTATTTAAACGTGTGTATATATATATATATATATATATATATATATATATGAGTGTGTGTGTACACATGTGTGTATATGTGTATATATATGTATATATATATATATGTATATATATATGTATATATATATATAAATATATACATATATATATATACAGTATATATACATATATATATATATGTATATATATGTGTATATATATATATATATATATATATATATATATACATATATAATCTCTGTGTGTATATATTGTTGGCAATGATAACATTTTTAGATTAAATTTCCATATTCCACTGCATGCTTCCTCACATTAATCTGTTGCATATTTTAAAGATGGATGGACATAATAGCATGCTGTAATAATTAGAGTTTAAATGCAAAGAACAATGTTCTCTCTCTCTCCCTCTCTCTCTCTCTCTCTCTCTCTCTCTCTCTCTCTCTCTCTCTCTCTCTCTCTCTCTCTCTCTCTCTCTCTCTCTGAGAATCAGTGTGGAAAGCAAAACGACTTGCAATCAACCCATTGAAAGCATTACCTCCTCGATACTGGCATAGATCAGCTTCGTCTGCCCTGGCTGCAATGCTTCCAAACCTTAGAGGGAAATGAGAGAAATTCTCGATGCATGACTCAGAGGTAAAGGAGGAGGGATTTTTCCGAATGGGTCTATTTTTCTAAACATATCACCCTTAGATATTAGAAGATTTTCTTGTCTTAGATGAATGACATGACCGCGATACTTTGTTTGATATGTAGCTATATTTTACTTATTCTCGGGAGATTGGGGATTTAAATTTTCAGGGGGGAAAATCTAAATACTGGATTTTAGAGCTATAAAGTAATGTCCATTATAAAATATAAAGTAGGAATCTCATCCCAATATATATGTATGTATACACACACACACACACACACACACATATATATATATATATATATATATATATATATATATATATATAAATATATATATATATATATGCATATAATATATATATAATATAAATATATACAGTATATATATTTATATATATATATATATATATATATATATATATATTTTATATATATATATATATATATATATATACATATATATAATATATAATATATATATATATACATATATATATATATATATATATATATATATATATATATATATATATATATATGATAAAGTTTTGCACATTTAGACGTTTTTTTTTTCAAATGAAAAAAACACTTTTAAATGTGCAAAACTTTATCATTAATCGAATGCCAAGTAACAAACTACCAATTAGCTACGATGGTGAAGATGGGTTGATTTCAATCACAAAACACCTGAATTCGACAGGTATAAGTACAGAAGAATTGTCATTGGCTTTTATCTTTCTTCGTGGCCAAGTGGTAGTCACTGTCTATGCAAGCTTGCCGGACCAGGGATCGATTCCCGGCCGGTCACAAGCTCTTGTCTTTGTGTGATGTCGCCTGGGGCTCTGATCCCGAGGTCGTTAAGAGAAACCAGACATTAATGTATCAAAAATATATATGGCTTATATAAATATATATATATATATATATATATATATATATATATATACATATATATATATATATATATATATATATATATATATATATTAATTGCTAGTAATAGACAAATATATTGTTTAATTGCTAGTAATAGGGAAATTTTAATTTCTCGTTGGGGAATTTTTTCATGAAGAATTATACAAATCGTTTACATAGCAATCAATATCATCACTTTCGTATAATGAAACACAAGTCTTGTAACATTTTATAGTTAAATCATGAAACAATCATATGACTGTCAGTTATTTTGTTGTCTTTCTTACGTATATATTTTTCCGGAAAACTGTATAGACTATTTTTGTGGGTGATCATATATACATGTATTATATATATATAAATATATATAAATATATATGTATATATATATATATTTATATATGTATATATATATATATATATTATATATATATATATATATATATATATTTATATATATATATATATATATATATATATGAAATGTATATATATATATATATATATATATATATATATATATATATATATATATATATTTCATATATATATATATATATATATAAATATATATATATATATATATATATATATATATATATATTTATATATTTATATTTGTATATATATATATATATTCATATATATATATATATATATATATATATATATATATATATATATATATATATATATATATACATTTATAGTCTGTGTTCGAGTATGTATGTCTATACATGTGTAATATTATCCAATATAAATAACCGCTACCAGATGGAGCAAAACCTCCTACAACCTTTAAAAGACTTCGAATAAAAACACGAATAAATATGCCAGTCTAAAAGGGTGTAAATCGCACTTACCTTTTCTTCCAGCACCTTTAAAGTGACTATGGAAAAAGAATCAGCTGTTGCATACGTGTTCTTTTCATGGAGAGCTGTGTACCTTCATAGACACATTCACTAAAGGAACATTTCTCACGTGAATACATAAGTATCGATCAAGCTCCCGCGCGTCACAGAAACTTCCCCAAAAGTAAAGTTTATGCAAGCCTGGAAATATTTCCATCATTCAACTTTCTTTTGGGGGCTTTCGAAGAACCACTTTTCATGGGTTTCTGTGGAACGATACAGGTGAAATCCTCTCTCGGTTTGCTTGGCAGATAAACGAAATTTACCTGTTTTTGATAATGTCGAAGAAAGCTCGGTTCAAGCTGTAATATAGTATTTTTTTTAATTTATTTATTTTTCCGGCCCCATGCATCCACCTTTTTATTTCATATTAGTTTTATCGTAATAGATAAATGGTTTTTGTTTGTTTTATGAATATGAAACTACTCAGTAAATGTTAAGAAACCTATGTTATTGTTTGGCACTTTTAAACAATCAAGAGAAAGCATAAACATAGAATGAGCAGGTATTCACAAAGCATAGATTGACATCACCTTTAAGGTTATACATATCAGCCAATTATGCAAGAATATTCTGGTGAAATATTATCCCGGATAATATTACTTTTGTCTTTTAATATCATCATACTAGACACACTTGTTTTATGTGTACGACTTTTCCCTCTCTCTCTCTCCCCCCCCCCCTCTCTCTCTCTCTCTCTCTCTCTCTCTCTCTCTCTCTCTCTCTCTTTCCTTATATATATTCAAATGTATATATATATATATATATATATATATATATATATATATATATATATATATATATATATTTACTATCTTTTAGGTAACGAGATACAATGTTTAGAGAAAATCCGTTACTATTATTATTATTATTATTATTATTATTATTGTTATTATTATTGTTATTATTATTATGTTTATCATTATTATTATCATTATTATTATTTTTATTATTATCATTATTATTATTATTATTATTATTATTATTATTATTATTATTAGTTAAGCTACAATTACAGTTGAAAAGGCAGGATGATTTAGTCCCAAAGGCTTTAATAGGGAAAAATAGTCCAGTGAGGGAAGGAAATAAGGAAATAAATAAATTATATGAGAAGAAATGAACAAATGAAATAAGACATTCTAAGAGCAGAAATAACATTAAAAAAAATCCTTCATATATAAACTACAGTATAAAAAGATATTTGTCAGTCTGTTCAACATCAAAACATTTGCTGCATGTTTAAACTCTCACATATGTATCCCCGACCAAGAAGGTTAAACCGATTTGGGAAGCTCCTTTTCAGCCCTAAACAAATTCATCTGCTTGATTAAGACGAAAGAAAAAAGCTAATCAAGAAAGTGAAAGAAAATCTCATGGAAAAGTGGCAAGGTTACCCCAGATCTTCAATAGTAATGCGGACTTGTTTACTTTGATCCTTTAAAAGAACATTTTACATTTTTTTTTTTTGCTACGATATAGGGATACATTATATTTCGATAACATACAGAATTAATATTTCAAGGTCTTTGCTTCTTTATAGCCTCTTTTTATTTTTAGTTTAAGTTTTTAACAGGAAAAACACAAAAACATTTTTATGGGAGCGAGATTCTCTCTCTCTCTCTCTATGTAAAGGGATTCTATTAAGAGCTACATATATATATATATATATATATATATATATATATATATATATATATACATATATATATATATATATATATATATATATATATATATAGATATAGATTTGTGTATGTGTGTGTGTGCACAGGTTTATATGTTTTTGTGTATGCCTGTATCAATTAGACAATCGTATATGAACACTGCAACTCTTACAGTCAACGTCTCTAGCCGTCTTTAGACAGAAGACAAGGAAGAGAGACCGCCCAAATTCTACTATTAGGCCATGGGGCATAAGCTGTAGGGGGCTTAGTTTTTGAGTTCGTGGCCACTTTCTTGGGGCAAGTTGATTCCACTTGATTTTGAACCATGGGGGTCAGGACAATGAGAATATGCAAAGTTCCCGCAAAAATAGTTGCTCCTTAATTAGTTATAGGCCATTATGTAACCAATTAGTCATCAGAATTGAAAATGACCAAAAACACAAAGATGATTTATATTCAGTAGAAAACATTTTATTTACAGTTTTTAAGAGTGAGTACAGTGTTGTACATATGTATCATAACATGTGATTAACATTATGCAATAGAAATGTAAACAACAGCACCCTGGTGGTGGTATTATGAACTACACTGTTAACTTGACTTCCAGGTTATCATAAATGTCCATTATCCTTTGCTTTAAGTGTGCAACCAAAATCAAATTCAACTTTTACAGACTTTAAGAGATCACAACTATAAAATGACACCAAAAATAGAATCAACAACAATAAAAGGACACCGAAAATAGAACCAGAGTCAAATTTACCCTCATAAACCTAGCAAAATTGACAAGAATCCTTCGGAGATAAAGTAGTGTTTTTCCCACCATAGCAAATAATCATGAATTAGAACTTAAGTAGGGCCTATTGCTGCAAATTTTTCTCACCAATAATATTTGATGACCCAGTCATATGCCGCATAGCCATACCAAGAGCAACATGCTTTGGCAATGGCCTTTTCCCCTTTGATGCTAAGTTCACAAGGTCTTGCGCAATAGAGAGAAGCTTTCGTTTGTTATCATCAGTAGTTGCCACATACTTTCCCAACTCAACCTCATCTGAAACTCCAGTATCCCCAGCAAGGAAATTGAACAATTTTGGAGGAATTAATGTTTCAGCACTATGACTTTTAAAATCGCTTGCAGTAGGTGGCCAAACATCATTCAGACCAGGAATGTCAGCAATGACATTTTTCAAAACCAAACCAGACATGAACAGCATAGAGCGATCTATATCAAAATGATTACTTTCATTACTTTCCAATCCATCATCCGGATCTTCCTC
This sequence comes from Palaemon carinicauda, assembly GCF_036898095.1. Lineage (NCBI taxonomy): Eukaryota > Metazoa > Arthropoda > Malacostraca > Decapoda > Palaemonidae > Palaemon > Palaemon carinicauda. The sequence goes on from NC_090727.1 coordinate 37,023,601, forward strand.
AGATGATGCTGAGGTAGAAGAACCTAAGTTATCTACAAGAACACTCTTATTTTCTTCAGCACAATCTATCTCAGAGGCAATGCGCTTTGAAGGCTATAAACTGAAGTGAAGGATACTTTCTAAGTAACTTGTTTTTCAAGAGAGCAGTTTTTATCTCAATAGAGACATCAGTGTTTTCAAAGTTTGTCAAAGTCTTCACATAGAGTTCTTTTAGTTTTGTCATTCGTAGCACCTCCTGTTTCTTTATGATGCGATCTTTTACCACAGTTCTACAGAATTCATGGAAGGCTCGAGTCTCAGGTGAAGAGTGACTTGTCTTGATGTCCTTATTATCGTCTCTTTTCATGAACGCAACATATCTCTTGTAGCATGACCGATGGTAACGCACTTCCACGGCAACACAAGCCTGCTCTCGGCCAGCCAGTTCTTTGAGTATGGACTCATCATTTACGGCTTTGGCAACTCGTAAAAGTAGCCCACCTGAAATAAATATTGTTTGATTAAGAAAAATGTACGGCAAGGTGAGGTAATATGGCCACTCATGGAATATGGCCACATTTTCTCCTTCAGAAAGTGTTGCACAGTTCCATCATATGAAAGGTACTACACACTGTTCCAGTACCACATACGACATCCTGGCCAAATTGTAGTAAAATTTTCACCATAATAAAATTATACATGTAAAAATATTCCATGATTGGTTAAGTTAACCAGATGATGTCAAAATGTCATACAGGTAATCAAATCCACTAATTATAGCAATATGCCCAATGTCACTCGGTTACTGATGCTGTACAATATTGCAGCCAAAACAAACAGGCGTGCATTTACCACTGGCATTTACACGTATTACCCTCGATATTTACCATTAGCATTTACATCAGTGTATGTGTAGTCTACTAGGTAGTATCATGGTTCCTGTGATAAAAAATATAAACAGTACTAAAAGAAACTTTACCTGATTCATATTCACAATTGGACAACCTTTCCTTTTTTCGAGTAAGAGTGTGAGGGTCTTTTATATACTGCTCCCTTTTACAAATGATACACTGCTCAGGAAGCACATAGGGGTTTCTTCGACTAGCTTGACTAGTGGATGGCAGAGTTGGCTGCTGATAATCTGCAGAGCATGTTTGCGATGATGACCCACTAATTAGGCTTAGCCGGGCACTTTATCGAGGTGGTGTTCCAAGAAGATCATCTGGATTAGTGCCTTTACGTTTAGAACAGCGGACAATGGACCTTTCGATCCTTTGTTTGTCTGTAAACCTTCAGTAACATTCTGCATGGTACCCAAGGTGGTCTAAATCTAAAGTTTTTTCAAAAGTTTCAGACAGTTTCTCTGCTACCTCACATTGAATACCATCTAAATGTTTCCACTTTCTATTACACTCCTTGATTTTTGACATACATTGATTAGAAATGGGTAAAACATCACTTTCTTCCTCCAACAGGCAGTGAATACAGCAAGTCCTGGGGGCTGCCATGTTGGAAATCTAAGCGATTTGATTGGTTAATTTGCTGTTAGCCATCTACTGTCAAAAATAGGAACTACAGAACTATAGTATGGCCACCTATTAGCCACCAACTTAACTACAAATAATTTGTATGATTAAAATGGCTAATTAAAATTTTAGGAGCAAATATATTTTTGGGAACTTGTTGCATAATGCCTGAGAATGACTTTCTCTATGATAAAAAAATGTAATGAAGTTGCCCCATGAAAGTGGCCACGAAGTGACAAGATACAGCTTATGCCCCATGGCCTATATGGAAGACAGGTTTGTCAGGCAAGAAAAAAAAAAATGGCTACCAGGGTCGACAGACAGGTCTTTAGAAATGAAAGACCTTATCGATTATTTCTGCCCAACCCCTCCCCCCACACCCCGGAGAGAAGCTGTTGTGAGACCTCCCCCCACCCCCCACCAGTACTCCATTTGTTTGTGAGCTCATTCATCTGGCATGCGGCCATCCAAACCTTTTACAATTTTCAGTGTGAACGAACATTAACCCCCCCCCCCAAAAAAAAAAAAAAATATTTTCATCGATTTGCATAGAGTTTAACTTTGGGGCATTCGATTTCTTTCATTTGTATTCGGTTAGTTCACTAGGTAGAACTTCAAAAGATAAAGCTTGCAGCAAAGGTATTTTATGATGAATAGGATGACTTGCGTCGTTTTTACAATTTATATATGAAATTTCTGTTTTGATGTTGTCACTATTTTTAAAATATTTCATTTTCATTGTCCATTAGTTCTCATATCGTTTATTTAATGCCTTTTTTCTTTTCCTCACTGGGATATTTTTCCTGTTTGTCCCCTTGGGCATATAACATCATGCTTTTCCAACTAGGGTTTTATCTGGGCTAGTAATAACAATAATAATAATTTTGTGAACAGGAGATGAATAGAAATAAACTGATAGATGTTCGAGATCTGATGATTACTTCTTTATAGGGTCAATTCATTTGTTGAATTTCGTGGTCATTTTTATTCTAAATGGTTATATTCTTACTTACTGTTATTATAACTTGAGAAAACTGCAGTAATATTCGTAGTTGAGATTTAGGTCATTCTACAAAAAAAAATATCGCGCGAAAATAGAAAACAGAAATGGCATTTCTTTTCTGCTAAATTATTTCAACCTTATCAACTGTGAATGGAATAATGAGGTCTACAGAGCAAGTGATCTTATCCTAGATAAAATGGTTTTCAAACTAAAAAGCAGCATCGATGATATTGACATAGATTAATATTTTTCTTCTGATTTCGTATTATAAAATCAAACGTTATACAACCGATTTCATCAGAGTTATGAAAATCCTTAGAACTTTTCTGTTTAGTACAGTGTTTAGTTCAGTTGTCATTAATTCCATTTTTATTGTTTGAACTGATTAGCTTACTCTCAACTCGCTTATCTGAGAATACCTATTTAGATAACTAACGGCCTGTGTCCGTTGTAGCCCATCTTCTTAATATTAGGACATTAGAGACAACAATTAGTATTATATTTGTCATAATCAAAATTTGTAATAAGTTGTTTAGTCCGTTCAACGTATATCATTTTACAACCTAAATATTTTGCATATTTTCATATTTTCTAATTATTATTTCTTCAAATGCATTTTTTTTTCTTTTTATTGTTTTTAATTCCTTTCATCAAAATAAGAATTATGCTCGAAAAGATCAAAGTTTGCCTCGTGCAAAGACCACAATAATTAGATTTTTCAATTATGTAAAATTATGCTGATAAGGCTAAATTTACTTATCAACTCTTACCTGACAAGGCCTAAGAAGTTACAATCAGGTAAAGACTTTTCTCATGAAATATCTTAAAAACCCAATGCAAGCAAAACATTCTCTCTCTCTCTCTCTCTCTCTCTCTCTCTCTCTCTCTCTCTCTCTCTCTCTCTCTCTCTCTCTCTCTCTCTCTCTCTCTCTCTCTCTCTCTTTTTCTTCTTCTTTTTCTTATGCTAGCTAATATTTTGCTAATGTTAATGCTAAATCATTTGCATACCATAAATACACTTTCTCAGTTTGGAGGTTTTTTATCGTCAATTTTGTTAACTCTTCATCTGATTTGAATATAATCTTGTCACGAAACATGTCCCTGCTTTTTTCTTTAGCTCTTACTTTCAGATTGTGAACTTATTCGAAAAAATCAATCAGAATTCTACTGTTTTCACCTCCAAGGCAAATTGGGATGCAATCACTATTAAACAATAGTGTTGGTAATCTTTTAAAACTTACATTATTCTAAAGGGACAGTGACAATTTCTTTGCAGGAACATGCCCTAGAGACTGACTATATATACACATCACTGCCCAAGCTCCAATCCACCCAAGCTAGGACCAGGGAGGGCCAGGCAATGGCTGCTGATGGCTCAGCAGGTAGATGTACAGATTAACTCTGCAGACTCTACAAGAAACTATCGAGCTTGAGCGTGACTCGAACGCCAATCCGGTAGATCACCAGATAGGTCATTTATACCAATCCAGTCACGGGTGACTCTACGGCTAATAACTCACATGTCTGGCAATGAAATCTTGCTGAGGGCTTGACATTTGATAATGATATTTTACTCAACTCGTAATAATCAATTAGGTAAGATAATTAAACCTTGGCATTTACTATATTAGGTTGCAATGGCCGATGTGGTAACATCCCTGACTGTTGAAAGCCAGATTGGGGTTAGATTCCTGCTCAAACGCGCTAGTTCCTTTGATCGCTGCAATCTCACCATCCTTGTGAACTAAGGATGAAGGGTTTTAGGGAGTCTATAAGTCTATCTGCTGAGTCATCAGCAGCCATTGCCTGGCCCTCCTTGGTCCTAGTTTGGTTGGAGAGGGGGCTTGGGCGCTGATCATATGTATATATGGTAATTCTTTAGGTCATTGCCCGGCTTGCTAGGACAATATCACTGTCCCTCTGCTATTCATGAGTGGCCTTCAAACCTTTAAACCGAATCAAGCAGTATTCTGCAATACCATTTTGTATATAGTTGCTGTCCATTATCATCAGGACTCTACAGTTCTACATCATGATTTTGCATATCCTTTTTGCGTCAGCTTCATATATCAAAGATAATTATAAACTTACCATGTTTCATTTTTTCCAAATTACACTAACCGAGAGAGAGAGAGAGAGAGAGAGAGAGAGAGAGAGAGAGAGAGAGAGAGAGAGAGAGAGAGAGAGAGAGATAGATTTAAAGCAATTGATACCGTTGCTTCCATTACTTCTTCGGAGATATGGCATAACGTATGTAAAAAGAATCTTCCTAGAAAATGGAAAGGAACATTTATTCGGCCATCCTTTGTACCAAAACCTTTGTTCAGTCATCCGAGAGCCTTTGTTCCATCCTCCGCTCCCACCAATGGCCAGATTCGCAATTAGAGAAAGAGGGATTCGAATCTCTCCTTCCCTCAGACTCTGTCTCTGTCCATTTGGTATGCCCATCCCGGCAATTGCCAAACGAGACGCCCCCCCCCCCCCCCTTACCTCATTGCCTAACCAGCACAGCCTCCCAGAGAGGAGGGTCGTCTGAGAACCAGCCTTGACCAGGCAATATTGAAACGACCCGTCAAAACAGCTACGTCGGGGTAGAAGCCATTATTTGGAAATGGTTCCTCGTCCAAATCAGACCGAGTTTGGTGTCGGGTGGTTGACGAGGAGATCCCCAGATGGCGTTGTAGTACAAAGGAAGTGGAAGGGCTCTTTGGATAAATTGTTAAATTATTTGTTTATCTAGTCATCACCCGGAGCTAGAAATTAGATAACAGTAAAACAAATATTTCTACTTGAAATAATGTTCAAAAGTTATCAAGGGTATTTTCACGCAAAAGATTTAAAATGAATGAACAATTTATATTAAATTGCTATGGCAAATATATATATATATATATATATATATATATATATATATATATACATACATACATACATACATATATATATATATATATATATATATATATATACATAAACATATATATATATATATATATATATATATATATATATATATATATGTATATATATGTATATATATACATAAATATATATATATATATATATATATATATATATATATATATATATATATGTATGTATATATATATATATAATATATATATATATATATATATATATATATATATATATATGCAACAACAACAATAATAAGAATAGGGAAGTGGGGAATATGGGGAAAAGAAGAGTACCCCTTTATACAATCCAGTTTATTGCTCAAAGGCAGGTACTCGGGATGGGAAAGATTTAGGAAAAAGGGAGAAAGAGAAGTACGGGAGAAGAATAAAAGAGAGGGGTAGACCCTCTTGCGATATTTGGAAATTGGTATTATTATATTGATGTATATATATATGCAAGCACTAGCTTTTCACAAAGTGCGGTGTACTTTATCTGTAATTTGAAAGATAAATTCATAGTATATTAATTCCTTAATTGACTATTCCTAAGCGAAGAAAATAAGCGTTAAATACTTAGAATCTTATAAATATGTCCAGAATTTTAGAAAAACTTAGATAAAATGATGATTACCAGAAATGTTTCATAATCCTAATATATTTCCTAAATGAAGAACGCAGATTATATGAAACTTACAGATAAAAACTTTTTTTTTCTTTTTACGAGAAGAAAATGGAAATATAATTTCTGTCTCCATAGAAAACGTAGATTGAAACATACAGTTTTCTATAGATATCTATATTCCTTCTGTTACAAACTTTTGATCATCCATGTTTGCTTCTATTTTCCTATATGTTTATAACCATTATTTTCTTTTCATTAAGGGCACGCCGAGTTTTCGACGAAAAAAAAAATAATTCTATTTTAACTCGCCTCAAGTGATCCCTGTTGTATTTTCACGCTGACAAGTTGTACAGTAAAATCTTAAGAAATAACGGAGTTATAGTCATTAAAAGTCCATCGGCCTTTAATTAATGGACTTAGATGCCTATGTAGCATAGTGGACTTTTAGATTTTATTTACATCCGTAATTTTTTTTGTAATTTACAAGTAATTATTCATTTTTTTTTCTGTATAATCATACGTCTGGTAGTGTTATAGAATTCGGGTTGACGTGTAGAGATGCCTGGAGCACCCACCATGCAGCAATCCAACAAACGACTGTTGAACTATTATTTAGTAAACAGTAAACCGATCTAGCACCGTCTACAGTGTTATATTTTTCAGGTAATTTACCGATTTTTCGAGTGTTAATAACCCACATTTTATCGTTGTGATATAACGGAAGTGTTGTGAAAATGCCACAGGGGGTTTGTTTTGCAATCTAGCAAAGATGAGAGAAACAAAGTGAGCTTCCTTACAAACCTCGCCTACAAATCTGGCCTCTCTTTTAAGCGACTCGCCTACTTTATATTGAAGTCAAAGTTAGACGTAATAAGTCAATATTTACGTTGTAAAGTAAGTCGATGTTGAGGTTTTTCGAATTGGATTTGTATACGAAAAAAATTGATACGGACATAAAATCAAAATGTAAACTGTTGCACGACTCGCCTGCATTATATCAAAGTCAAAGTTCGATGTAATAAGTCAATACATCCCTTGTAAAGTAAGTAGATGTTGAGGTTTACAGATTTGGATTTGGATACAAAAAACTGGTACGGACATAGAATTAAAATGTAAACTGTTGCACAACTCGCCAGCGTTGCATTAAAGCCACAGTTCGACGTAATAAGTCAATATTTACGTTGTAAACTAAGTAGATGTTGAACCTTTTAGAACTGTATTAGGATACGAATAGACTCGATACGGACATAGAATTGAAATACAAACAGTTGCACGACTCGCCTGCATTATAATAAAGTCAAAGTTCTATGTAATAAGTCAGTATTTACGTTGTAAAGTAAGTAGATGTTGAGGTTTTTCAAATTAGATTTGCATATGAAAAAAAATCGATACGGACATAGAATTAAAATGTGAACAGTTGGGACATGGTACCAAGAATGCAGAAAAAGAAGTAGATGTCAGGACTATTCCCTGGTGAGTGTTAAACTTTATTTCAATGTATTTTACTATTTTATGATTTAGAACTTTCATTAATGAACGACGATTCTTAGGCATTTAGAAAAAAAAATCGCCTATACAACTGTTTTTTTTCTGTTTCAGATTTCGTTTACTTCTATCTATGAAGATTTTCTTATTTCTAGATAAATTTTAAAAGTAAATATACCGTTGAAAAGAAGAGAAAAATCTATATTTTGAAATTATTTATAATTTTGTGGGAAAACAAGTTGTGGGGAAACAAAAAATACAATATTACCTTGAAAAGTATTCTTATTCGTTTCACGTTTTACTAACTTCAAACGCTTAAATCTTCTTTGTTTACTGGTCAATTTTAAAAGTAAATATACACTTTAATAGAATGAAAATTAAACATTTTATTTACTTTGAAATATTCTATCAATAGAAAAGCTATTGTACTGAATTAGAAAGTCATAACAACTAGGAAAGAAATATTCGTATGAAATTTTGAATTTTTTTATAGAAAACCTGGTAGGACAATATGTTCCTCTAATAATAAACCTCCTTTGTAGTGAGTTTCATTGTATTCGCGGTAGAAATAAGGGACGGGATCGATTATAAAATCTCTCTATTTTTTCATTCACTAAAATTAAAAGTAAATATCAGATCACTAAAATTTTCATGGAAAAACATATATGTATATATATGTATATATATATATATATATGTATATATATATATATATATATATATATATATATATATATATATATATATATATATATATATATATATATATGTATATATGAATATGTATATATGAATATGTATATATATATATATATATATATATATATATATATATATGTATATATATATCTATATATATATATAAATATAAATATATATATATATATATATATATATATGTGTGTGTGTGTGTGTGTAAATGTAAATGTATATGAATATATGTAAATGTATATGCGTATATGTAAAATGTATATGTATATGTGTATATGCAAAATGTAAATGTAAATGTATATGTGTATATATAAAATGTAAATATATATGTATATATGTAAATGTATGTGTGTATATGTAAAATGTAAATGTATATGTATATATGTAAATGTATGTGTATATGTAAATGTATATGTAAATATAAATGTATATGTATACCATACAAATTTTATCAAAACCGTGTGATAAATTGTGATAAATCGATAGTCTGTGTTCACTACCCGAGATACACGTGTTTTCCGCAACACAATTTAGTAACATATTTTTAACATGGTTTGTAGGATGAAGAAAGATGATAGTCACTAAATATAGAAAGCAAGGAGGATAGGTTGATCCTAATTAAATTCATTAGGGAAGGAAAATGATTGTCCAAAGGATCTAATGTGCTTATGAGGTA
>NC_090727.1:37047520-37070020 GCF_036898095.1 Palaemon carinicauda
CAAAAAAAAAAAAAAAAAAAAAAAAAAAGGAATATTATTCTTCATATCATAGAAGCCTGAAGAAAAATCACCTTTCATAGCATAGAGATAATCAGGAAGAACCCTGAACTAACTTCCTTAAACAATGTTGCCTTAAACATGGTAAAAACATAATAACACAGTCCTATCTAAACAGGCTAAAGTATCAGGACATTTTTATCTTTAAAAAAACAAAAAAAAATCTGCTCCAGTTTTCACAACATCGGCACAACAGAGCGAAGGAATACATCAGCAACAGGTGTAAGTAAGCTAAGGGTATTCAAAGAGTTAAGTCAGAGTGATTATATGAGAATAATAAAGAAAGTAAAAAAAACCTACTGCGGAAATGACCCATTTCCAATTAACGATGTAAAAAATGCAGAAAATTTCACCAGACTTCAAGAGACCTACCGAAACATGGTAAATATGAGCCTAACACAGGCAGTTTTCCCTGATTGTGAAAAAGTTGCATGTATTAAGCCTGTCTATAAAGGAAAAGGTGATGCAGACAATTTAAGTTCATATAGGCCAATATCAAATCTGTCATATTTTTCGAAAATTATTGAAACTGCTGTACACGAACAAACCTGGAAATATCTGAAAAAATCTAATGCCATACCTGATGATCAATCTGCATACAGAGCAAATTACTCCACAGAAACAACAGTGTTAGCGATTAAACATGATAACAGAAATTATAACAAATGGAAAGTGTTGCATTCTTGTGATGCTTGATCTAAGTGCAGTACTTGATACTGTAGAACATACATATCTGATGGAAGACCTTTGTGACAGTGCCGAGAGAGGGTTGTGAACTCAAAGGCAGGAAGCAATCAACCGAGTTCTATTGTTATAGAACACTCTCCTTTATATACAAAACCTCAAGGCAACAGGACATAACAAGTTAACAAGACAGACAATGTTACAGAGGAAACAGAAGACATGAATTTTCATGTTCGTTTAGTGCGAGGGAAGAGCGAAGATACAAGCATAATATATGCAAAAGGAATTATGTACAATTGTGTGACACACGGTTGGTACACCTTAAAGCTGTGGGCATCGTAGAACGAGCATATGACTGGTTTGTGTGTTATCTTGAAAACCGCAAAGTTAAAGTAGTAATATCAAATGTTGAATCTGAGACAAGAAAACTAACCAAAAGGGTGCCTCAAGGCAGTGTACATGGTCCTCTCCTGTTTGAAATTTACACGATTGAACTGGCAAATATACTTGAAACTCACAGAGTTAAGTTTAAAATATACGCTGATGATACACAATTCTATTTCCCAATAGAATCAGTTGATGAAGCTAAAAGAAAGATACATGAAATAATGAATGACATTAAGGTTTGGATGTTAACAAAAAAGCTCAAGCTCAATGAAGATAAAAGTGAATGTATTATTTTTGGAAATGAAAAAGATATAAAAAGAATCGAATGCTTCCAAAGAATTGAAATAGGTCAATCGATCATTGACCTAAAAAATCTGTCAGAAATCTTGGAGTAATCATGGATGATAGACTGACAATGAATGAACATATAAATAATATGGTAAGAAATTGTAACTATCATATTAGAAACATAGCATTTAATACTAAATACTTAGATGAAAAATCTATGGCCATACTCATTAATCACCACATATTTTCAAGAATTGATTACTGCAACTCACTGTTCTATGGCTTACCAAATTATCAGCTGAAGAAAATTCAAAGAGTACAAAACAGAGCCGCTAGATTAATAAAAGGACTACACAATAGGAAAAGAGTTACCCCTGCACTAATTAAATTACACTGGCTGCCGGTAAAGGCGAGAATTGAATACAAGCTACTCTTACTAACGTTTAAGATACTGAACCAAAATGAACCAAAATATCTAAAAAAATGCCTGAGCAAACTAGAACTAGAAACAAATGTTAACATAAGACACATGAGTGACAAACATAGGCTATCTGAACCAAGAACAAATAGTAAATTTGGTGAAAGGGCTTTTAGCTACTGTGCGCCTAGACATTATGATAAAGTGCCAACTGAAATGAAGGACCTAAAGAGAGCAATTGAATTTAGGAAGAAACTAAAGACATTACTTTTCACAAGCTCATATGATTTGGAAGATGCTACAATCAAAGAATTGTATAAGTTATAATGAAAATGTTTCGTTAGATGATTAATATGGACCCGCCCGAGAAGTAGTTCACTCGACTTCAGTGGAGGGTTGGATTTAAACCCAAAACAAGTAACAAGTAACAAATGAATATTGGAATAACCACATTATGCATATCGTAGAGTAAGTGTGTACCACAAAAGTTCTCATAAGCACTTGTCAAAACTCGATCAATAAACCTTTATCGAGACTATAAGGTTTCAAATACAGCATTTAAACATCAACATCTTCAACATAATGTATGCTAGAATAACTAACTAACCTGATTAGAAATAAGAGAAGCCAAAACAATTAAATTTTGACAAATCTCTAACAACTTCGACCGACATACAGGACAAAATATTTCTTTTAACTGCTGAATAGCATACAGTATAAAGAACTTATTAAAAAAAATTATTTCATAAAAATCATTTGAAAAAATATTAGAATAGACTTGTTTTGATAGAATAAAATAGATTTATTCCTTAAAACAAGATCCACCCAAATAATCATAATAAATTATTATTATTATTATTATTATTATTATTATTATTATTATTATTATTATTATTACTGCTACTACTACTCTTACTATTACTACTACTACTACTACTGATACTACTACTACTACTAATTGATAAGCTACAACCCTAGTTGGAAAAGCAGAATGCTATAAGTCTGAGGGCTCCAACAGGGAAAATAGCCCAGTGAGGAAAGTAAATAATGAAACTACAATAAAAGTAATTAACAATCAAAATAAAATATTCTAAGGACAGTGACAAAATCAAAATAAATCGTTCATATATAAACTATAAGAACAAGATTCACATAAAAAAAAAAAAACATTTAACTATTTTTTCAGCCAACAGTATATGAAATGAAATCATTGTCCTTTTTCCTTAGGCGAATTTCTTTCACAAGGAACTAAAAATAGGAACGAATCCACTACCGGTATTATATTTTACAATTCGCCAAATTCTTTGAGATCTGAAACAGGAAATTGAGTCATCTTTCCACGTGTGCGAAGCAAGCAGCAAATATTGAAGGTAAGAAACTCGAGCGCTGTTTAAAATGAAAATTCTACTTTTTGTATCTCGATTCTTTTTTCGCAATCGATGTTTAAAAGGCTTAAAGGCCGCTCATGAATTGCAGATGCAAGGGACAGGGACATTGTCCTATCAAGCAGGACAATGCCCTAGAGACTGATCATATATACATATGATCAGCGCCCAAGCCCCTCTCTCCATACAAGCTAGGACCTAGGATGGCCAGGCAATGGCTGCTGATGACTTGGCAGATAGACCTATAGCCTCCCTCAAACCCACCATTCTTAGCTCAAAAGAGTGATGAGGTTGCAGCCACCAAAGAAACTATCGAGTATGAGCGGGACTCGAATCACAGTTTGGCGTTCACCAATCAGGGACGTTACCACATCATTGCCAAATGCGTCAAAATTATGAGCAAGATATTCCTCATTCAATGAAGAGGTATTTTATTCATAAGGGAAAGTTTCATGTTAAAAGTATATCATGATAAATGTTAGGTTGATCTATAGATAAGGTTATAGAAGTTAACACGTAAACTTCCTTGAAGGTATCTGCTACCCTATACAGTATAGCTCTCCTATGGAATATTATTCAGACCTTTTCTCATCTTTAAACATACACACACACTCACACATACACACGCACATGCACACGCACACACACACACACACGCATATATATATATATATATATATATATATATATATATATATATATATATACTGTTTATAAAACGTTCGATCTCGATTTTCACACATAAATCCAGCGAACTGAAAATAGGTACCTGCATCAGCCGGAGTTGATTAGAATAGATGGCAGGTTAGGAATCTCACCATCAAAGTCTAAAAAAAGAAAAAGAAAATTGCCGTATGGATTCCACAAGGGGTATTCTACTTCCGGTGATTTTTAATCCCTCTAACCTATATGTCGTAATTGATTTGCAGTAATTTATGGTAATTTCTCCTTCCTTTATTAATATCTTGTATAACAATTAATTATGTATTTATTTATCTACAATATAAAAACTTATTTTATATTCTTAGTGGTGATAGTTTTTGTGATATGATGAGACGAGTGAAATGAGCTCAAAAAAGTTGGTTTTGATTAGATAACTTTTTTTTTCTTTTTTTTTTTTGTGGGTTAGGATCGAAAGATCTAAAGTGCTAAAATCCTCCGTCATTACTCACTCTAATTCATTATTAATTAATCGTTAATCACAAAATTTAGAGCTTCCATTATACACTCCATTCGTAAAATATTATTCGTGGAAGTCTTACGCTAGATATGCCTTGACCTCCTTTCAAACGATTTCCAAATATTTATGGTTATTGCTTATGGTCATGTGTAATATAGCAGGAAGGCTTTTGCCGATCGTAAATATTTATTTGGCATGGCTGAAGGGATGCCTAGTAACATTTTTATTTGTAATATGTAAATAAATGTTTATATAATTAATTTTTTCTTTTCGTCATCTTTTTGCTTGATATCCAGCTAATTTTTCACCTTTTTAATCTTCAACATTTTATTGATAATATTGACAAACTAACACACATACATTTCACAATAGCATACATGAAAAAGAATATATAAAAGGTATACTATCTACATGATGAAAAGTTATTTTAGGTTTAACAACTTTCATGGGGCATACAGGGTAATAATATGAGCTCTCTATTGGTACACAAGACTCTCGAATTTGTAAACCTAAAGCTATTTCTTCTCATACGTTAAATCGCCAAAGTTTATGAAAAAAAATGAATTTTTCTAATCTTAACCTTTCTAATGTTTCTCCATATGATGACATTCTTATAGAGAGAGACTGCTAAGGTCTCTACAACTTGCTTCTATGTTGCTGTTAAAGGAAGATTTATGTTTAATATCTTAAAAATGTAGATTTAAAGGTTATTTTCATTTCAATTACAGTATATTAAATTTTCATATTACTAAACTCCCTATCACGTAGATAGGAAGGTCAAATTACTTAGAAAACATCTTACACTACTCATAATTGATATTTATCATGTTTATTATTAATCTTTCGTATTGTGGTTTATAGCTTGGCATTAATGTTAGTTTCTCTTGAAGGAAATTTTTATAAATTCTATTACCCTAAATCTCTGGATAATTTAATTTAGTATAAAAATAGAGATATATTTTGATTTATGAGAAAGATTGAAAATTCTAGGTATATTATTCCGGTAATTTTATTATAAACATATTCCTTCTCATCTATTCCAGATTAATCTAGAAACATTTCTCCCACCCTTCAAGTTTATATAAAGACATATGAATGTTTAATATTAATTTTCCCATAGAATTAATAATCAAATTAAGTATTTTCGTAATTATTTACAGAGACTTCGAACAACTAGACCCAGGGTTTAAACTTGAGCTTGTTGCCATTACTTAAGATGCTGCTGTTTTTTTTTTACCTTAGATTACCTTAAAACTTTTCCTATTTCCTAAAATTTGAAGCTAGTAAAACCGAAATTACCTTAGAAGTACCTTAAAAATTCCCTTGTAACCATTCAAATTGCCTCAAACTAAGGTAATTACCTTAAAAGTTTAAACCTTGTTTTTGTCTCATACTACGATTATCTAAATCAATTCCCTGACTATTAACACAATCAATTTGATAAGTCTTTTTATAGTTTGTATATGGGGGATCTGTTTTAATGTTGTTACTGTTATTGAAAATTTTCATTTTAATTGTTTATCACTTCTCCTATAATCTATTTATTTCCTTATTTAGTTTCGTCACCGGGCTATTTTTCCCTGTTGGAGCCCTTTGGTTTATAGCATCTGGCTTTTCCAACTAGGGTTGTAACTTAGCAAGTAATAATAATGATAATGATAATGATAATGATGATAATTATAGTAATAACAATAACAATAACAATGATATTAGTAATCATAATACAGTAATTGTAAGAATAATAATAATAATAATAATAATAATAATAATAATAATAATAATAATAATGTCAAGGTCAATGTCAATGTCAATGATAAGTGATAACAACCACCACCTTTTATTCAAATACCATTGAAATTTAGTCAACAATTCCTTAGTTTCTCTAAAGACATTTCATTGTTAAAAATACGAGCTATCAAGAAACCTTCTGCCTTCCCCTATACTAACAGCCACCCCTTCTCGCCATAGAGACATTTTTATTTTAAAAGTCAGGTGTTTGTTTTCCAACATTTTTAGCTCAGCTTTTAAGAATAAGGTTTATCGCTTCGACCATTTGTGAGTGCAACGCCATTTCTTATAGTCATTTTTTTTCTCAACTTCTTCGAGCCTTGGCGAGAAAAAAACAGCAGGTTCCCAGTTGCATTGTTTTCGCAATATAGATGCAGAGATATATACACAACATGGATCTATATATATATATATATATATATATATATGTGTGTGTGTGTGTGCATATATATATATATATATATATATATATATATATATATATATATATGTGTGTGTGTATATA
Source organism: Palaemon carinicauda (assembly GCF_036898095.1). NCBI lineage: Eukaryota > Metazoa > Arthropoda > Malacostraca > Decapoda > Palaemonidae > Palaemon > Palaemon carinicauda. Next base: position 37,054,213 of record NC_090727.1, read on the forward strand.
TATATATATATATATATATATATATATATATATATATATATGTGTGTGTGTGTGTATATATATATATATATATGTATATATATATATATACATATGTATGTATGTATATATATATATGTATGTATATATATATATGTATGTATATATATATGTATGTATATATATATATATGTATATATATATAAATGTATGTATATATAATATGAAAAACTTGCTTAACTTAAGACAAACTTAAACTTTATTTCAATTTTACATTATTTTCCCTAGTCACTATAAATATCAATTCCTTTCAATATGCGATACTCTCAAATTAAGAAAAAAATATAGAATATCTTATAACTTTATAGATACTGAATAATTATCCCTCTGAAATATTTAACAAAAAGCAAACATAATAATCGTTCAGGGCATTGGTGGATGCCAACTTTATATTTACTCTACGTCGTATATATATATCCAGATCCTTCTTTTTTTCTTCCGTGAAAGTTCTATCTTTGCTGGAAGCCGTTCTTTATCTGCTGAGGTATTTTGGCCTCAAGGAAGATCTAGAGAGGAGGAAAAAAGAAATATTGGTTAGATCAATGACCTGGAAGCTGAAAGTTCCCGGGAGACACCTAATTTTTTCTATGTATAGTGAAAGTTATACCGGAGAGAGAGAGAGAGAGAGAGAGAGAGAGAGAGAGAGAGAGAGAGAGAGAGAGAGAGAGAGTTAAAGCAAACATAAGAGAAAGAGATAGTGTCAGAGTTATGGCATATCTAGAGAGAGAGAGAGAGAGAGAGAGAGAGAGAGAGAGAGAGAGAGAGAGAGAGAGAGAGAGAGAGAGAAACCTACCTGAGTGTGGGAGGTTCACTGACTGTATTGGAGTGTTATTGCTATTAAAAGGTGGAGATCAACCTGCCCAATGTATTAGAGTACAGATCAGCATTTGTTGACATGGGTAATCAAAGTGAGGAATGCATAAATATATTACCTTATTATACATATTCCTTTATGATTCGGCATGTCATATCAAATTTCTGGTTAGAAGCTAATTTCTTTGGCAAAAATATGGACTTCAAAAGATATTGTATAAAAAATGATATATGTAATGGTTCTAGTATTAAGTATATCTTGAATTGTGTAAAATGCTAGAAAAGTCAGTAATTATATAATTTTACCGTTAAATGGGCAAATACATCGTGGTAAAGATGCTTTTGAGTTTACTATTGTTTTGACTGCTTGTAGAATAGTAAAATGATATGTCATCCAAATTTGGCAAAATTTGTAAAATAACTTTTTGTAAACTAAAGCTGCATTGTTAATAAAGTAGTTATATGGCCCTTTTCCAAAATGTATATCTACTGAAGAAATAGCATAAGTCGTTTCAAAATTTAAAAGGAAAATGAAAAACGAAATGACTGTTTTCAGTTCGATCTTAAACATTAGTGAATATTGCAATAACATAAAATATGTTTCATCGAAATGTTCATGCATCTGTTAAGTAGAATAGTATAGACTATAGTCAATTCTTTTTAGTGAAGCCGATTTGCACCGACTCGCAGGGGTACCCTTTTAGCTCGGAAAAGTTTCCTGCTCGCTGATTGGTTAGAGAAGATAATTCTAACCAATCAGATAGCAGGAAACTTTACCGAGCTACTAGGGCACCGCTGGGAGTCGGTGCAAATGCACCTCGTTAAAAAAAAAATTGAGTAAGGTGAATATCTTTAAATAAATTCGGTATGTTATGCACAGTTGAGTCTGAATTCAATACGTGTTTTAAACATTACAGACCACTCAATATAAAAATAGAAAATTATCATGAATTTATAGCTATATGCATATCATTCACCCTACAAATGATCTGATAATGCACGTATTACTCTGATTAATTTTCCTCGTATGATTACCCAAATTGGAATCCCAGTTGTCTGGGGAAAGATATTGACAAAACTGGCACTAAGAGACTAGACAGAAATGGAAAAAAATAAAGATAGATTATTTCTTTGGGAGGTGTAGACGGTCAAATAAGTTAAACCTAAGATGAACTCTCTCTCTCTCTCTCTCTCTCTCTCTCTCTCTCTCTCTCTCTCTCTCTAAAAACTGCGACCCCATCACAGCTTGTCGATAGCTTAAAAAATGTAATTGAGGTAATAACTCCCACTTAGGTTTTCAATGTATTTACTTGTCTGATTTCGATGTATTATACAGAAAAAAATAATATAAATGGAAGAATAAAACAAACTCTCCGCTGGAAGAAAATATTATTTGAAAAGCAAGGCGGACATAAATTGTTGGGCTGTGCCTTACCGGTTGCTCGCTTATGTCACCCGAGACCTTTGCTTAGATGGAGACGCATGGGTGATGGTGGCCGGGAAATACCAGGGGGCTCAGATAAGCCTTCTTCTAGATATAGGGGATGTGGTCGCAGTTTTGAGAGAGAGAGAGAGAGAGAGAGAGAGAGAGAGAGAGAGAGAGAGAGAGAGCGAGCAAAGTAAAAATACTATAAAGTCTAAATTATAAAGTAAACAATTCGTCGTTTAAAAATAATATCTAAAAATAAATTTCTTGGATATGAAAAAAAAATTGTTAAATGAAATGAAAGATCGAACAGTGATACTGCTGACTAAGAAAAAATATCTCTTCACAAAATGATTTCTCAATCAACATTATAAATTACATCACAGATACGAATTGAAGTGGCACAGAAAAAGGAAAAAAAAAAAAAAAAATCAGGAATCAAAGTGAAGAGACGATTCCTCATTATCGGAATTATTCATGAGTGAATCTTATGAAATTCTCTATTTCTTGAGAGGGCTTTTAGAAACGTTAAATTTTAATTTCACTCAAGGTGAAATTTCCTGAAATTTCTTTATTGGTCTTCCGTGCAATGCTCTCGGGGTTCAGTCCCAAAATAAGAAGCAGTAATTCATAGAGGTGAAGGAATGTCTTAAAACTGACTCATAATATTTTGTTATATAATCTTCTAACGAAATATTAGCAATAATTTCTTTTATTGTAGCATAGATGGTTTATAAACTATATAATCTATAAATGATATAAACCAGATAAACTCCCAAACACCACACACGAACGCACATATTAGAACACTGGAACATACACTTATATATATATATATATATATATATATAAATATATATATATATATATATATATATATATATATGTGTGTGTGTGTGTGTGTGTGTGTGTTATGGGTGTGTGTGTGTGTTTTAAGAACAACATTTATAACAGATATTTGAATAAAATGGAAACAAAGAAAAATTAGATTTGTAAATAAAATTCCGCTAGTACCAAAAAAAAAAGAAAAAAAAAAAGAAAATGAATTAAAAAGAAACAGAAGAAAAATACAATCAGTGCCTGTTATTAGAAACTGTCAGAAATGATTTGTAGGGAAGAGATAATTCAGTTACCCAATCTTACCGTTTATTGTACACGCCAATGGGAAGAAATCTCGAGGAAGTGATTGGCGAAGAGAGAGACAGAGACAGAGACAATACTGTAAAATAAAGTTTTTTTTTTATGTTGAACAAAAGTGTTTTGTGTCTCATTCAACAGGGTTTTTCGTCACTGATAGATTCTTATTCAATAGTATATCTACATCGTCTAAATTACGTTTAGGTTGAAGGGAGTAGCGTGGATAGAGAGAAGACTGAAAATGTGTCCGTACTTCAGTATAGATTTACTATTAACATTTTAGAAATGGATTACAAGATAGATTATATATATATATATATATATATATATATATATATATATATATATATATATATATATATGTATGTATGTATGTATGTATGTATATATATATATTATAATAGATTTATATATATATATACATATATATATATTGCATATATATTATAATAAATTTATATATATACATATATATGTATATGTGTGTGTCTGTGTTTGTGTCTGTGTGTATATAAAGAGACAGAAAGTTAGACAGAAAGATAAATAACAGTATCTTCTCACTATAAGAAACCAACAAAAACACAAAATTGAATTTTTAAAAAAATTGTTATTGATTATAGTTATGATGCAAAACATATATAGATAATAAACATAATAATATAGCTTCTGTTCTTAATGAAGCAATGATACCATAGCTGCCAAGGGAATCACTAAAATCAATTGATATATTAGAGATCAATTTGGCCTTTGATGTTGAAAATGATATTTTCATATCTGCTTTGGGCAGTATCTCGTCAAACAGATTTATTTATGCAAATTTCCCTGTAATTCAATGCTGCATTGATCACCTAAAGAGGAAAATCGGGGATTACGGGCATTATTTTGAAAATATTCCTTAACAGAAATTAACTATTTAGCCTGAAATATATCTTAGTATTTAAAATGTGTGAAAAACATTTATTTCTGCGTTCAATTTCCAAATGTCAATGGCTGACTCAAGTCTTTTTATACTTTATATATTACATCTGTTTTGACGTTGTCACTGTTTGTAGAATGATTTATTGTTAATTTGTTCTCATTACTTATTCATTTCCTTATTTCATTTCCTCGCTGGGCTATTTTTTCCTGTTGGAACCCTTGGGCTTATAGCATCTTGCTTTTCCAACTAAGGTTATAGCTTGGATAATAATAATAATAATAATAATAATAATAATAATCCACATTTTAATTTCAACTTTTATTTAATTTATCATATAGGCTGATAATGAAATTTGGTCTCTAATATGGCATGAAGGGTACCTGACACTTGCACGCATTCGTGGCACGCACTGGCACGCATTGATGCGCGAACTCGCGTGAACGACTCATGAAAATGTCGTGAACAGTGCTGGAACTCGGGCGCCAGAGCGTACCAATGCGTGCCATGGGTGCCCAGAACTTTGAAATGTTTAAAGTTTGTGGCACGCATTGGCACGCACAAAATAGTCGTGAAATAGTCGTGAACGATGCGCCAACTGGAGTGAACTGTACAATCCAAAGTCTTCCTCATTTTCAGCAAAAATCACCAAATTAGCATTATTATTATTATTATCATTATTATTACTAGCCCAGCTACAACCCTAGTTGGAAAAGCAAGATGCTATAAGCCGAAGGGCTCCAATAGGGAAAAATAATCTTCAATGGGCAACTAGTAGAACTCTTTATTTCTGATCGCTTCATTCAACACATTCATGGCCAGCTTAAATACAAACGTGCTTAACACTAACCTCTGGTGTCATCCAACGCCAATTTCAATGGTTTCTGTTTCCCCAACAGCAGTTATTACTTATGCTCTTGTTCTCAATGGTTGATTTTAATCATTAATAGTCAAACATTGAAGGGGCACCGTATTTTTTTCTCAGACTTTTAATAATAAGTCTCTCTCTCTCTCTCTCTCTCTCTCTCTCTCTCTCTCTCTCTCTCTCTCTCTCTCTCTCACATACACATACGCGTGCGGGTGGTCGCGCGTGCTTACAAAAGCCCTTCTTAGAATATGATTCATTTGAGACTCAGAAAATTTCTCTACCTTTTCTGAGTCTAGAACTTTTCATTTTATTTCAAAGACGAGGGAGGGGTCATGATAAATGGCTTTATGCTCATTTGTCCATCAGATCTATAAGTATGTTTGTTTACGCCAGTAATAAACTACGTGAGATCGTTTGCTATATTTTAGCATTAATAGCATGGACGTAAGATTTCAATAGGGACCATATCCTAAAACCTCACACATTCCAGTTGCAGATATGATTAAGTAGAGTTCCTTTCCATATGATTTCAGATAGCTCCATACATAGTTCATTTGCTCTTAGGATAGTATGCTAAATCGTAGGGTTGCACACGGACACACACGTTAGAGGACATTATTTATTTGTAACATATATGGAGATAATCCTACATTTTATGTTGTTTTGTTAAAGGGGTTCTTTGACTGGCCAGACAGCACTGCATTGCATCCTTCTCTGGTTACGGCTCACTTTCTCTTGAATTACATATACACCGAATAGTCTGGCCTATTCTTTACAGATTCTCCTCTGTTCCCATATACCTGACAACACTGAAATTACCAAACAATTCTTCCTCACCCAAGGGATTAACTACTGCACTGTAATTGTTCAGCGGCTACTTCTTTCTAGGTAAGGGTAGAAGAGACTCTTTAGCTATGGTAAGCAGTTCTTCTAGGACAGTGTTTCCCAACCCTGGGGTAAATTACCCCAGTGGGATAATGGACCCGTATTTTTGGGGGCAATCAAGATGTTCACATTCCCATAATTATTGCCATAATTCATACACAAAATCTGAAATAATTATTTTATAGGAAAACTCAATAATTTTAACATTGCTGTACATTGTACAGCAATGTTAAAATCCCTAACTATAAGCAGGCAATAGCGGGCTACATGATCCATACAGTTCATCAGGTGGCTGCAAAAAAACATCCGATGTTACCGGGTATATGTTCAATGGGGTAATTGATTAGCTGGAAATAAAATTTTTGGGTAATCATTTAAAAAAGGTTGGGAAACACTGTGAATGTAGGTGGACACTCAAAAATCAAACCATTGTCCTCTAGTCTTGGGTAGTGCCATAGCCTTTGTACCGTGGTCTTCCACTGTCTTGGGTTAGAGTTCTCTTGTTTGAGGGTACACTAGGGCACAATATTCTAACTAATTTTTCTTCCACTTGTTTTGTTAAAATACTTTATTTTTCCTCGTTTCCTTTCCTCGCTGGGCTATTTTCCCGGTGTTGGCACCTGGACTTATAGCATCCTGCTTTTCCATCTAGGGTTGTAACGTAGCAATGAATAATGATAATAATAATAATAATAAAAATAATAATAATAATAATAATAATAATAATACTGATTGGTCTCTTCATTAAACCATCTAGCATTTCCAATTATTGTTTAATTACACATTAAGATATTACTTAAGCCATATTCTTTTAGTGTTGGGATGATGACGATTTCCCAGTTTAATTCGTATTTTGAATATATTTTACTGATAGCTCCATCATATCACTATTTTTACTAATCTTGTTTTCTCAAATGCCTAAGGATTCTCTGAGAGAAATGTTATTGTTGCAAATGCAATGATAGATATCATTACATTACCTCTTAACGTTCCTATTTCCCCTTTATATTTCGATTATTAATAACACTTTTATGTTCTAATGTTAATAAAGAATATTTTGAATGTATGGTTGCGATGATCAATTGGAAAGCTCCCTGCTTTGCGTCTGTCAAGCTGGGGTTCAAATCCCGGTCAACTAGTTTCTTTAGTGTTTCCTTTAGTGTCTGCAAACTCACCATTCCTGTGAGCTAAGATTGTGGGTTTGGGGGAGCCTATAGATCTAAATGCCTAATTAACAGCGGCAATTGCCTGGCCCTCCCTGGTCCTAGTTAGAATGGAGAGGGGCTTAGGCGCTGATAATATGTACAGTATATGTAGTCAGTTTCTAGGGTATCGTCCAGCTAGCTGAGGCAATGTTACTGTCCCTTGCCTCTGACATTCATATGCGACCTTTAAACCTTTAAGGAATATACCTCGATATATCATTGAAGAACACGCGTTGAGTCGAACATAATCTAAAAACATTTTAACAGAGTTTAGTAATGTGTTAGTTCATGTTAAAGGAAAATAAAATTGTGAATGTTCAAAGACTTCCGGTAGGAAATACGCTTCTGAAAAGTAGAAGAAATAAATGCATCTAAACTCTATTAAACCAACTCTGGTTTAGCATACTTTTCTTGAGAGTTCCATTCAATTGCATTAAATATTCTTGTCGAATATGATATATGATTAATCCTTGTCGTGTTCTCCACACCACTAGAGAATATTTATTTAATGTTACATGAGGAACTGGAAATGTGCCTTATTATTCTTGTACTTAGTGACGCGTGAATTGACATTTCAATATCTATCATTTCAATCTTAATTTTATCCGGATGCGGAGCTCTATTATTGCTACCAACATAACTATCTGTATTCCTCGTTTTTTATCTCCTTATCATCATCGAGGGATTCCACGAACCTCATTCAGCGTTTTCTATCATTTTTACCGCCAAACGCAGATTAATTCTTCCTTAATCCAACAATCATATGATGTATATTGCTTGGCAACTTTCATTAGGATCCAATTGGATATCTGGTTCTTATTTTTCATTGCAATTCCTTGTGTGCATTGGCTTTTTCCTTAGTTCATTTTGCCAGAGTCTGATTAGGATGGAGTTTTATGATAGAATTTGTGGATCTACATGGGTTACGTTGCCACCGAGTGAAGGTTACGTTACATTACCAATGAGTGAAGGTTACGTTACCAATGAGCTAAGGTTACGTTTCCAACAAGTGAAGGTTATGTTACCAACGAGTGAAGATTATGTTACCACCGAGTGAGTGTTATGTTACCACCGAGTGAAGGTTACGTTACCAATGAGTGAGGGTTACATTACCACTGGGCGAAGGTTACGTTACGTTACGTTACCAACGAGTGAGGGTTACGTTACCACTGAGTGAAGGTTATGTTATGTTACCAAGGAGTGAAGGTTATATTATGTTACCAAGGAAGGTTATGTTATGTTACCAAGGAGTGAAGGTTACCTTGCCAACGAGTGAAGATTATGGTACCACCGAGTGAGTGTTATGTTACCACCGTGTGAAGGTTATGTTACCAATGAGTGAGGGTTACATTACCACCGGGTGAAGGTTATGTTACGTTAGCAACAAGTGAGGGTTACGTTACCACCAGTTGAAGGTTACGTTACCAAGGAGTGAAGGTTACGTTACCAACAATTGAAGGTTATGTTATCAATGAGTGAGGGTTACGTTACCCCCGGGTGAAGGTTACGTTACGTTACATTACATTACCAAGGAGTGAGGGTTACGTTACCACCAAGTGAAGGTTACGTTACGTTACCAAGGAGTGAGAGTTACGTTACCAAGGAGTGAGAGTTATGTTACCACCGAGTGAAGGTTACGTTACGTTACCAAGGAGTGAGGGTTACGTTACCAACGAGTGAAGGTTACGTTACGTTACCAAGGAGTGAGGGTTACTTTACCAATGAGTGAAGGTTACGTTACGTTAGCAACAAGAGAGAAGGTTATGTTACCACCGAGTGAAGGTTCTAATTCTAAGCATAGTAGGTCACGTGTTTTAATGACTTTAGTGCCTTCTCATTATATTCATTTATAACAACTACTAATTAATATTAATTTTCAAGTCAACAACAATTATGTGGATTTATTTGTTTCATTATTCACTCTTATTCTATTTCGGTAGATTTTATGCAGTGTCAATATTTATACACTTTTCTATTTAAAAAAATTGGGACAATTATCTAATGCAACTGAAGCAATATGTTTAGAAACAATTAGTTAAAGAAATTGACGACAAATAGCTCGTTTGCGTAATCTACAAGCTATAATTAAAAATTAACTGCAAAATATGAGTTTTCAATTCGACATGGCACAATCATTTATTGGCAATTAAGATAGACATCAAACTTTCTGGTTCCCTTAAAATCGATTAAGTTCATGTATAATCCTCATAAATCTTTATGATTGTTTGATCTTGTTTGGTGATATTTTGATAAGAGTTTATGGAATAAATTAATTGATTATGATTTTATAATTGAAGTAAGAGAGATTTGGAAGCCTTATAAAAGCATTTCTAAAATGGTTGTTTGATGAACCCATGCACAAGAAAAAAAAAAAATACCTCCAGGAATAGTGTTTGTGTAAGCAGCTATACCTCAGCTCGTCTTTAAGTAAGTGAAAAGTTATGCTTATGAAAGTGGAACATACATAATGTTTTTGTATCAAAAACATCAGTCTGGTGGAAAATCATGAAATCAAATATTGATATAACTTTTTCATATACTTAGCAAATATATTCTCTTATAAATCTTTTCCCTCTTTCCTGTGTATTACGTAGAGTCATGAAACCATGTTATTTTTATTGGTTTTGAAATATTTTATTTTAATTGCTTATTACTTCTTAAATCGTTTCCCTGTTGGAGCCCTTAGGCTTATAGCATTTTACTTTTCCAATTAAGGTTGTAGCTTAGCTAATAATAATAATAATAATAATAATAATAATAATAATAATAATAATAATAATAATAATAATAATTAGAATGGTGATGATGATGATGATGATGATAATAATGGAATTACATAGAATCTAGTGGATACCGTAGTTTTCATTCGAAAAGTCGATAGTTCGTTCAAAATTCTCATACTATTTTTTTTTTTTTTGAGGAAAGGGAAAAAAGGAAATAAATTATAGGAGAGGCATGCCAAGCTTCTTATCTACATGATAGACCGGAATATGAATCAAAATATACACCTGGGTCTGTGGGTGAATGGAGAAAAGCCAAGAAAATTAACCCTCTTTCGTTTTTATCATTTTAAATTCCTGCCACAATATCCTCTGCTGCAAGTTAAAGAAGGGATAGAGAGAGAGAGAGAGAGAGAGAGAGAGAGAGAGAGAGAGAGAGAGAGAGAGAGAGAGAGAGAGAGAGAGAGAGAGAGAGAGAGTCACTGGGCCATTAACCTCCTTCATAAGAATAAATGTCGAATCATAAAGACATTCCCCCCCAAAAAAAAAAAAATTGTTCTCAGCCTGACTCAAAGGTTAAGTCAAGAAAACTTCTTGAATATCAGCTGGTTCGAAGATCCGATTTGCGGTTTTTATCATATCCTCCAATATCCTTTTTGTCTCTGGGAGTCTGTCATCTCTGAGGGCTTGGCACTCGTCTTGGTCAGAGGACATTCATGGCAGCCTTTTTGTGTAGCATCACAGATATCGTAGAGGTGCCATCTAGAGAGAGAGAGAGAGAGAGAGAGAGAGAGAGAGAGAGAGAGAGAGAGAGAGAGAGAGAGAGAGAGAGAGAGAGAATTATAAATCTTATCATTATTACCATAATTACCATTAATAAAAATCATACGCAATAATATTTCAAAGCAAGTAAGAAAATAACAATCATTTACTGTACATCTGTTTAGGTAAAAGTTGTATATCTGTATTAGTAAAAAATCCATTCATTGGAGGAAAAAATATTTTCATACAAAACAATAAATAATTTCTAATACTTGTGACCTACATAAATGTTTTTTTGTACTCTTGACCTATAGAATTATTTCATTATCGCATAATGCGGATAAAAAACTTGTGCAATCCTAATTGTGAATGAAGGATGACTAATAAGCAGAGATCCTTTGGTACAATTAAATATAAGTTTTTTTAATTTCGTCACTAGTGTCTTTGACCTTCGCTACACCGAAGTAGGTCGAATTAACTCATAATGCTTGCTATTTTTCCCGTTTTTTTAATCATTTAATTTTATTTGATATATAAAAACTAGGACTGTATTGCTATTTGATTGATCTAGCTAGTAGACACGCACACAAATACACACACATATGTATATACACTATAAATACTGTCAATTAAAAACTTACTGTTTAATTTATAGATTAAAAATGTTGTGTCTTGGAAAAGAATGTTTGAAACTTTTTACAATAATAATATAATGATGTATCATATGTTGACAGATTTTATATATATATATGTATATATATATATATATATATATATATATATATGTATGTATATATGTATATATATATATATATATATATATATATATATATATATAAATATATGTGTGTATATATATAATATATATATATATATATATATATATGTATATATATATATATATATATGTATGTATATATATATATATATATATATATATGTATATATACATATATATATATATATATATATATATATATATATATATATATGTATATATATACATATATATATGTATATATATATATATGTATATATATATATGTATATATATACATATATATATATATATATATATATATATATATATGTATATATATACATATATATATATATATATATATATATATATATATATATATATATATATATATATATATAATCTGTCAACATGTGATACATCATTATAGCATTATTGTAAACAGGGTTAATGTCTAGGAGAGGGCCGAATGAAGATATCACTGATATTCAATTTATTTTTACTAGAATATGTAGGAATGTATGTATATAATGGTATACCAGTGAGATAATTTAGTGAAAATCAATAATAGTCGAAATATCGACGATCAAACTCACGCTACTCTTGTCTTCCTCCCAGATTTTTCTAAGTCTGTTGTTATTGTTGACTGTGTCTTATTTTTGCTCAAATGAGCCCTGTAACCACTATAATCCGCAGACAAACTAGTCCACTATGACGTCTTCACGTTTGGCCAATCACAGTGCGACAATATATTTTCTTTCCCAATGACGTCTTCACGTTTGGCCAATCACAGTGCGACAATACATTTTCTTACCCATCACAGTGCGACAATACATTTTCTTACCCAGCCATTTTATTTCGTTCCTAGACATAGAGGCCCTAGCAAGCACGTCATCTGATATTGCACAAGAAGTTGAAATTCCATCTTCTTGTCCTGACTGTTTCCTAAGTTACGATGAATTTGTTCTTACTTATTCGGGGTTATATTGAAAAACTAGTGGATTTGTGCCAGAGACACAATTTAATTTTACAAAATAAAAATTGTCCTGCATGTCAGGGAACCTTCGCAACGGCTTCACGTTTTCCTCAAAGCAGCAGCACATCTTTATCAACCAACAGGTTAAGGTAAGCTTCATTAATTTATGGAGTATATTATAATGGTGATAGTATAACGATGTATACAGCAGTACCATCACTTTGGATTTGCTTTGATGGATGTGTTAGGTAGTGTCCTTAAGGGGGGTCGCAGGGGGCTCGCCCCCCCCCCGGTAGGGGTACAGGGCTATTAGGCTAGGTTAGGTGGGTGTATTAGGTTCGGTGGTGCCCTGAAAATCACTGTGGCCTTAAGGGGGGGTCGCAGGGGGGGGGGGGGGGGCCAAGCCCCCCCGGTAGGCCTAGGTAGGGGTACAGGCCCCCCAGGGTAGGTTAGTTGGTTGTATTAGGTTCGGTAGTGCCCCGAAAAATCACTTTTCTCCTCCTCCCCCCACCCAAAAACCCCGCTTCCCACTGGGGTCCCCCATAATTGTAGTAGTAGGTTTATGCTTACATTTTGTGTGTAAGAGTTAAGTCTTAATTTCTTTTTTATTCATTTCCTCATGTTTCTATGCACTGTGCAACAATCTGGTTGTTTTTTGCCGTTTTTCGTCGTTAATACTTGAAAAACGGGTGCGGCCTTCTAGACATTTACCGTAAATAGTTTCAAACATTCTTTTCCAAGACACAACATTTTTATTCTATAAACTAAACAGTAAGTTTTTAATTGAACGATGCCATATAATATGTAGCAGTATTTATAGTGTTTCTGTAAAATTAATATTGGTTTAAGACTTTAAGCAATTATGTTATATCTATAATTCTCTGAAATCAAATATGAATTTAAATACTATGGACACTATTCTTCACTTTTAATCTTAATTATGAGCTAAACCATGATAGTTTAAATAGTATTTTTTTTTCATAACGACCAATGTAACATGTGAATACGATTAATTTACCTAAACTATATAATTATTGTCCTATATTGAGATCTAAGAGCAAACATCTCTACATTGGTTAAGTTATTAACATGTTTACATCTGTTAATTTTAGTATTAATCATAGAATGCTTTTCCCCCCGTCCATTATGATATCATCATCATCCTCATCATCGTCATCATCATCATCATCATCATCATCATCATCTCCTACGTCTATTAACGCAAAGGGCCTTGGTTAGATTTCCCCAGTTGTCCTATCTTGAGCTTTTAATTCAATACTTCTCCACTTATCTTGAGCTTTTAATTTAATACTTCTCCACTCATCATCTCCCACTCCACGCTTCATAGTTCTCAGCCATGTAGGCATAGGTCTTCCAACCCTTCTAATGCCTTATGATAGCATTGTTTTAAATTGAGGATCCATTAAGGTTTAATCCATGGTGCTATGTTGATGAGGTAAAGTGAAATTTTATTTGTTGAATAACTGAGGCAATAGATATAACCAGCAATATCGGTTGAAAAGCATTAGATGCAAATGACTATAGGATATAATTATTATCTAATTAAACAATACAATTGTATATGAAAAGTTGAAAATATCACATTGGTCATTCTTTAGTTTTATATTAAGGGTTGCTTATCTGTTCTTGTACAACAGGGGAACCTTACTCTCTACAGGACCTCCACGGTAGTTTTAGGATGTTCGTTTGGGAGAATTTAACATTTCACAATGCGTAATGCTGTGTTACTGTTTGATCATCACTATTTAAGCACTCGCTGAATAAGAGTCTTCAGTTTCCTCTTGAAAGCCCCAATATCCTCAATTATTCGGATGTCTCGTGGGATCTTATTGTAAAGTTTCGGGGATGCATATTCAAAGGCTCTATAGACTACAATAGACATGTATCTAGGCTCCAATAGTTTGAAACCATCTGTAACTATTCTCGTGTCAGGACGAATTGTTGGCTGCGCAATTTGTAGCAATTCACTTCGATATGTTGGACGACCGGTTCTGATAACTTGGTGGGTTATTGTACATATTTTAAACTCAATTCTTGCTTTCTATAGTGATATCATTGCTCTACTGTATAATACAATTTTCAGATAAATTTTATAAAGCAATAAAATTCTAATATATCTACTTATTATAACTAATGTATCCTAGATACTGAACTTATGTACTATAATATTTTTGATTGAAGTATGGATTGGCTATCCATGTACAAAGTGTTCAAGAAATTATGAAATTCCTTATTCCTATCTGACTTAAAGATAACAACTAGAACATCTGGGGTAAAAAAAAAATCGAAATTTGTACGTAACAAGACTATACAACCAAAATTGATGAAAGCAACGACAGGCCGTAACAAAAATCTATCGAATGATAAAGTTGAAATAAGACTAAAAATGAAAATTCTCTAACATAATGGAATATCAAACGAGTGTTAAACCTCACTTGGGCAATTGTGGTTGTGCAAATGAATTTGTTTTTTGTTTTCTTTTTCCGTCTGTCTAGTTTTCTAGAAATAAAATTCCGAATGCTTCATTTCCTGAACTAAATATTTCTATCAAAAATGTTCCTTACCTGAAAGGAGTTCTGGGAGTTACACACTTTTAGGATAGTTTCCAGAGAGTTTCATCCGGTTGAGCTGAATTTCAGAAAGGGTACGCTGTTAAAAATTTGCATTAAAAAAAACGGTAAATGCCTGGTAACATTTATTCCAGGATTTTTACCGGATAAAAAACGGATATATTGACAAAAAGGAGTGTTATTACGGTCACCAAACCTAAATATATAATAAAAAAAAGTAAGTTGTTTTACAGAAAACGGCTGAGAACAGAATATTTTAACGGAGAATTTCCGATTAAAATTACGTCTTTTTTAACATTAGGTAACTGAATTACATCTTCATACATGATTCAGAACTATTGTTTGGAACTTTCATGGTGTATTTTATCTTTTGATATTGTGTCTATACGATACATAGAAATAGATTTGCAAACAGCAAAGCAAATTTTCATCAGAAAGGAGTCATTATTTTTATATATGATTTCATGTTATTTTACCTAACTTCAGACTCTCTCTCTCTCTCTCTCTCTCTCTCTCTCTCTCTCTCTCTCTCTCTCTCTCTCTCTCTCTCTCTCTCTCTCTAGGTAATTTTACATTTTATAAAATTCAGCTGAAAAACACTTCTGCTGACCAGTATATCAGCAACACATTAGTTGCCACAAAATCGAAATTGAAAATATATTGGAATATGGCATTCACTGGTAATGATTCGAGTATCTTAAATCGTCAAT
>NC_090727.1:37082520-37087520 GCF_036898095.1 Palaemon carinicauda
AATGACATTAGCGTTAGAAACGCTCGGCACACATGTCTGCACTTATGCTAGGTTCACCTTCGGAAATGGAACAGTCTGGATGGGCAACACAGTGCCCTCACTTAGTTTGTAGTACAGTATATAACTACACACTCACCCTGGAATTAATCGTCCCAATTAAGACCACTGTTCCTCGCAGAGTTAAACAGTAGGGTTAACACCGCGACCCACTGCTACCACAGATCTCTTTTAGTTCCTCTACTTGCTTCGCATAGTGGCGAAAGAACACTCTGGAAGACTTCCAGCCAGTGTATGAATGGAGATGTTCAAAATCCATGCAATTAAAGAAATTTAAGAATGAGGCAACTTTCCTCGGATCGTGACCTGCGGGTGTATTGTCAGGATCCGCTCTGCGAATAAAATATGTGATTTTCGCTCTGAGTTGATTCAGAGATAAATTTGAGCCTGATGTTTCTCCCCTGAATAGTTGACCACCCTTGAAGTCTGAAGTTCTATGAAGATAGACCTTTAGGCATTCTACTGGACATAGAGATGCATCTTCTTTCAGAGGGCAGATTCTCCAGGGACCCCACCTGTTGGTGGGTAACTCTTTCTTGGCGAGAAACGTAGGATCCGGAAACAGGTTCAGTTCTTCCCCATCCAGGAACTGAACACGACCTGCCTCTCTCGAGAGGCTACAATCTTACTAACCCTGGCCCCGGACGCGAGTGCAAATTAGGAAAATAACTTTTTGTGTCAAATCCTTTAACGCACATTCTTCATTGCTCAACAGAGAAGCGAAATGAAGAACTTGTCTAAAGACCATGAAATGGGCTTTGGAGGTGCTGAAGGTCTGAGCCTAGCACAGGCTTTCGGGACTTTATTAAAGATCTCGTTACCTAGGTCGACCTGGAAGGCATATAGAATGGGTCTTGTCAAAGCAGACTTACACGCTGAAATCGTGTTCGCTGCCAACCCTTGACCATGGAGGTGGGGAAAAAAGATAAGCAGAAGTCTGTCAAGATCTCCTGCGGAATCTTCGCCTTGACAAGAGGCCACCCATTTTCTCCAAGATGACTCATATTGCCTTCTAGTAGATTTGCATTTATATTCCTCAATGAAGTCTATACTGGCTTTCGAAATCCCGAAACGCTTTCTCACCGCTAGGGAGAGAAAATCATGAACTGCAGGGTCCGGGTTTTCTGTAATGAAGCGCAGACAGTTGACTTCTGGACTCGCTGGGTCAGAACTGGATCTGGTAGTGGTACAAACTTCAGCTACAGTTCCAATGCCAGGAGGAACCACACGCTGTTCGGCCACTTGTGGGCCACTATTGCCGCTACCCTTTGAAGGATCTCAGTTTGTTGAGGACCCTCAACAGAAGGTTGTGAGGAGGGAACAGATAAATCTTGGACCATCTGTTCCAGTCGAGGGACATCGCGTCCACTGCTTCCGCTAAGGGGTCCTCGTACGGGGCACGTACAGGGGCAACTTCTTGTTGTCTTTCGTCGCAAAGAGGTCTATCTACAGTTCTGGGACTGATTCAGAATGAAGGAGAATGATCCTGCGTCTAAGGACCATTCTGACTCTATCGGTGTGAACCTGGATAGAGCGTCCGCTGTCACATTGCGGACTCCTTGAAGGTGAACTGCCGACAGGTACCACTTCTTCTTTTCCGCCAATCGGAAGACGGCCAACATCACCTGGTTGAGAGGTGGTGACCTCGATCCTTGTCGATTCAAGTATCTTACAACTACCTCGCTGTCTATTACCACTTTATGTGGAACGAATGACGCGGGGAGACTTTCTTTAAGGTAAGGAGCACCGCCCTAGCTTCTAGAAAGTTTTATGAGAAAGGTCTTGAATAGCCTGGACCAAGTCCCCTGGACTTTTTTCCGATGAGAGTGACCTCCCCATCCCTCCTTTGAGGCGTCTGAGTGAATCGTCACCGACGGGGGAGGTGGCTGAAGAAGAACCTGACTTCTTTAGATGTCTGGCTTGGGACCAAGGCCTGAGAAGAGTACTTAGCCAAAGCGGCTGGTCTTCTCAGATCTCTTCACGCGTTTGATGCATAACTTCTCCAAACTCCGATTGCATCCTTTAGCTGTGCTCTTAGCACTGGGTCTGTCACCGAAGCAAACTGGAGAGAGCGCAGTACTCTCTCCTGCTCGTGTCTTGATATCCTTTCGGAATCTTGAAGTCTCTTGACAGAACCCGCTATCTCCTTCCTTTTCTTCGCTGGGGTGGAGAAACGGTGTGACAAAAGGTCCCAGTGGATCTTAGCCACTGGAACTTTTGAGATGGAGAAAGTCGAGACTTTTTCTGTTGATCTTGAAGCCTAGGTACTCTAGGAACTGGATCACTGACTGGAAGCTTGCAAGCATTCTGTCTCGGATGCTGCCCACACCAACCAGTCGTCCAGGTAGGCTACTACCTGAATTCCCTTTAGGCGAAATTGTTTGAGAGCTACGCTCGCAAGCTTCGTAAAAATCCTTGGGGCTATGTTTAGCCCGAATGGCATGGCTCCGAAGGCGTATAGTCTTCGCTGTAGCCTGAACCTTAGGTAGGGGGAGAGTCGATGGCTAATTGGAATGTGCCAGTAGGCATCTGACAAGTCTATAGAGACGGAATATGCCCTCTTGGGCAGTAAGGTCCTTATGTGTTGCAGTGTTAGCATTTTGAATTTGCAATTCACTATGAACTTGTTAAGTGGCGACAAGACCAGAATGACTCTGAGCTTTTCCGAGTCTTTCTTGGGAACACAAAACAGCCTCCCTTAGAAATTGATGGGCTTCACCCTTTTTCTCCAACCGTTCTTGAACGTACTCCTCCATAACGGGGGTGGAGTGTTGGAAAAACCGAAGGTACGGGGGTGGAGTGCTGTACCAGCTCCCGCCCAATCCATTCTTGAGTAGGCTGTGGCCCCAGGGATCGAAGGTCCACCGATCCCGAAATTTCAGAAGTCTCCCTCCTACCGGTATCACCTCACTTGGACTGCCGTCCTGAGGTCTTGCCTTCCTGACCACGACCACCCCTGAATCCCTTTCCCCTTGAGGGGCGTCTAGACGAGCCTCTGGCTGCTCCTCTAGGCTTTGCTCGGAAGGAAGTAGACTGCCCTTCGAACGCTGGGGTGAATGCCGTGGACTGTGTCGACACGGCCTGGGGTACCCACTGAAAGGTGGTCGGGGTTTGTGCCACGATCTGGGGCACTGGGGCAATGGCAATTGCAGTTGCTGTTGCTGTCTAAGAGGCTTGGCTGGCCGAGACGGTAGCCTAGTCCTCATAGTCTTCCTCTTTGGTTGAGGACCCTCATCCGGGGAAGACTTTCTTTTGATAGCCAGGTCCCACTTCTGGAGAAGGTTTCTATTCTCCAAGGTGGCTTTTATCAAAAACTTCTTTGACCAAGTCGGTAGGGAAAAAAGGTCTTTTCCCCAAATGTTGGAGGAGATTAGTTTCTTTAGCTCGTGCCTCACTGTAGCCGAGGTAAACACGAACTCCCTACAAGCTCTCCTTGCCTTGACGAAGCCATAAAGGTCCTTCGTCACTGTGGCCAGATGAGGCTTGGCCACTACCATGAACATTTCATGGACCTTGGGGTCACTTGCCATCGTCTCGAGAGTAGTCTGAAGAGACATTGAGGCAGTCAGTCTTTCTTTTGTATCGAGCTCACTTCGCAAAAGAAAGTCAGACAGCTTAGGGGGTTCCTTGCCGAACTGACGTCCGGCAATATCAGCCTCCAACTTTCCACTTAGAACGTAAGATGGACGTCCTTCCAATCTTTGTGGTCCATAGGCAGGGCCAGCGACAAGGGTTTACACTCCTCTAGGGAGGGGCAAGACTTGCCGGCCTCGATTGCTTTTAGTACAGCCAGAAACCCTTTCTGTAAAAAGGGGGAAGGCTCTAGTAGGCGAGGACACAAAGGAAGGGAGCTTCCTATTCAATGCAGCTACCTTTGAGTTAGAGAAGCCCCTCTCTTTCATCGAAGATGAAAGTAGAGCTTGAGCCTTAGCATGGTCATCACTATGACCTCCTTCGGCTCTGCCTCCTCCTTTGAAGCTGGTTCCTTCCTCAGCCGGACATAACAGTCCGGATATGGTGCCTTGCTGGGCCAGAATTCCACCCTCCAGGGGAACTGAGCCCAGCATATCCGAGATGACGATCTTTCCAGTCGTCATCGACATGTGCTCAGCATACCTCCATGGGTTAGCATTCGAGCACAAAGGAAGGTCTTTCACATTGAGCTTTTCTGGGGCCCATGTGATTCTGCAAGGCACTGCATTCGCAGTTCCATTGCAGCCGCCTTCTCCTGATTCTCCTTCTGCATTTGTTGGATCATTCCAACAATAGAAGAGAGGGCCTGTCCCAGCTCTACTGGGAGACCGGCCGATGTAGAGGGACTTGAACTTCATCCTGGGCTTCTGCAAGGAGGTCTTCCTCCTGACACCCGTCCACATCAGATATCCTGTCATTTAGCTGGATGTCTTGCATCGCGACCGCGACTTCAGCATCCACCTGGATCTGAACTTAGGGGATCTCCTCTTGAGGCTGGGGAATCACTGCATCAGCTGATGCCTTAGGGAAAAGATACGCCCTCATCTTCTCACTTGGAAGATAAGGGCCAGAAGTGTACTTTTGGAAGCCCCTTACCCAGGTACGAAGCTTCTTCCTAGCTATTTAAATGTCTCATTAATCAGGTTAGTGCACACAGTACATACCTGAGGGTCCCAATACCGGAGATCATCCTTGGAGACAGCGTATGCTGCGTGTCTCCTACAAAACTCATGTCCGCAGAGGTTCTTGCTGCTGACATGCAGAAAGCACTTCCCCACTTCGGAGTGTCCTTCTGTAAAGAGAAGAAATTTCCATGAGTATCAAGTGAACTATGTATCACTGGATATGCATAGTATAGCATAACAATTCATAAATGAAAGACACACACTTGTGTTTCCCTCACAACCCATTGTTGCAGCCTTCCAGATAATAAAATCAAAAATGGTTTATCTCTACTAGAGTAACCAATG
>NC_090727.1:37092520-37095020 GCF_036898095.1 Palaemon carinicauda
AGCAGACTTTTCCTTCACTTTTTTACTTTCTCTTAAAATGTAACAATTCTTCCAAGAACAAAATGGGAATTCGTGACGGGTTAGGGACACACCCGCAGCTGTCCTCTGAAGCTTGAGAGAGTAGCACAGAAAATGCTAGATTGAACAGAAGAGAGGTCCCAAGAAAACTAGCCAGGGACTCTCAAACAGGTAGTTACTTTAAAAAAAAAAGTAAACAGGAAGTTACACTTGAATACCGTAATTTTTCCTTTACAGTGTTGTTCAATGAATGGGCAGAGTATTCACGTCAGTGGCTGTACTCTGACGCAATTGGTAATGTGCAATGAAGGGGCAAAACATTTACGTCAGTGGCTCATATCCTTCGCTTTATTTGGTATTTCGTCACTTCTCTCTCTCTCTCTCGCTCTCTCTTTGGCGGTGTTGTACAAGAACATTTATTTTTTAATCCTCAACAGAGAAGACCCTTGTTCGAATCTGGGAAGAAATTAAAGTATTTAATTAAATTCAATATTGTTCTTCTTGACTAGTTTTTGCGAAGACAGAAAGTTAAAAGGAGAAAGATGGTAAAGAAACCAGATTGGGGGACAAAAATTTTCATCAAAATTGGAAAAGCAGGATGCTATAAGCTTGAGGGCACTAATAGCAAAAATATCCCAGTGAGGAAAGGAAAAAAAGGAGATGAATAAATTACAAGCGAAGTAATCAATAATTAGAATAAAATATTTCAAGAACAGTAACAAAATTAAGATAAATTTTTCATGAATAAACTATAAAAAACATTCACCGCAAGTTTAAACTTTAAACTTTTGAAGTTCCACCGATTAAACTACCTGATTAGGAAGATCCTTCCACAACCTATTCACTGCCGGAATAAAACCTCTAAAATGCTGTGCAGTGTTGAAACTCATAATGTAAGAGCAATAAATATGACCGAAGACAGATCTGTTATGTAAAAATAAAATAAAAGTCTATGATTTACCTAGGGCTGTACAGTCAAAGATATCGCATACACTTAAAAATTTGACGCAAAGAAAAATGGTAAAAATCCTGGAATTAATGTTGCCAGCCATTTACCGTTTTCAAAACGGATATATTGTCATTAAGTAGTGCTATTACGGTCACCAGCCCGTGAAAGATAATAACAAAGTAAGGTAAAATTACAGTCACCTGTATTATGGAAATACGGCTGAGAACAGTATATTTTAACGGAGAATTTCCAATTAAAATTACGGTTTTTAACAGCGTACGTATCACTATGGTGACTTAATTATCAAAATTTCATATGGCGTTTTTATATCTCATATTGATTAACGAATAAAGGGCAGTCTTCAGTGTCATTGGCAAACTAGTGCGCAATTATTTGAGATATTTAATTGTTAATATAGTTTTCTATTGTCTGAATATTTTTTTATCTTTTTTTTATTACTCATATTTAGGAAGCTATCATTAAATGACAAGGAATATATCTCAATGAGTTTCTATTTCTTTTGACAAATAGCTCTCTCTCTCTCTCTCTCTCTCTCTCTCTCTCTCTCTCTCTCTCTCTCTCTCTCTCTCTCTCTCTCTCTCTCTCTCATATATATATATATATATATATATATATATATATATATATATATAATCTATATATATATATATATATTTATATATTTGTATATATATATTTTTTTTTTTTGGTAAACTAATCTAATGTGTCCTGGCATCCCATAGTAATTCATTTGTCCAAAAGAAAGCTTTATATAAATATGCATAAGATGAATTATACTTTTAATTGCCTGAGTCCGGCCATAGTACACTGCAATATAAAAATAGCTACATAAACCAATTATTGGGTCTAACAGGTAATTTGCAGAGTTCTATTGCTTCCATTTCAATTTGCTTCCCAACAATTCTGAATGATATTTCAATTCCAATTACTGCGCTAGAATTACATTTACTAATCCTTAGGACAAATGAGCTACCAACTTGAACAAACTATTATTTTTCAATTCCCAAAACTACCTGCAATAGATAGATTAGAAATAGAAGTAATGATTTTGACAAGCCTTAACTTGTTAAAGTTTACGTCACTGAGAGCAAAATAAACAAACCTTAACTTGTTATAGTTTACATGAATGAGATCAACAGAATCAAACATTAACTTGTTATAGTTTACATAAATGAGAGAAAAATCATCAAACCTTAATTTGTTAGAGTTCATGTAAATGAGAGCAACATAATCAAACCTTAACTTCTTATAGTTTACATAAATGAGAGCAACATAATCAAACCTTAATTTTTTAGTTTATATAAATGAGAGCAACATAATCAAACCTTAACTTGTTATAGTTTACATAAATGAGATCAACATAATCATACGTTAACTTTTTAGAGATTACATAAATGAGACCGTCAAAGTCAAACCTTAACTTGTTAAATTTACATTAAGGAGACCAACATAATCGAATATTTGATATCCACCATCTTCAAAGTTCCAATTTTACTATGAAAAGTTATTTTT
>NC_090727.1:37120020-37135020 GCF_036898095.1 Palaemon carinicauda
ACTCCCGTGCCTACGATTTCTAGTGGTTTAAGTTCAGAAATAGACTCGTTTCATATGAAATAAATATCAGATTATTTAAAATGTTGTTTTGTTTATTGTATTAGATAATATAGTGTTTATTTACAGTATTTCATTATCTTTTTACAGTATACAAACTTTATGATTTCCGTTGGATTTGAGTTTCTATCTGCGAATGTTTGTAAGTTGAGGACTTTCTGTGATGAGATTCTTCTACATCAAAATCCTGCAATTCTATCTACCCAATATTCTCTCGTTTATTATCTCCCTCATCCAAAGTTGTCCTATATATCCCTTTTAGCATTCATTTTCAGCGTTTCTCTCAAGAAATTTCTTATTAATATTCTAACTGAAAACATCCTTTTTTTCAGTAGAATAATACCGTATTATCTTTAAAATTTCAGGCATATCAAGATCAAGCAATTTCACACATATCATACTCATCTTTTGAACATGGATACAATAATTCCAAAACAATTATGAGGGAATATTTGCAATCATAATATTCGCATAGCTGAAAATTAAACGCCTACAATGCTCTACGTATTAAATTCCTACTGATAGATAGAATTCTGCATATTTGATTATATGTCAACATTAACTCAGGATTAGTGAAATGTGCATTTATATTTTTGATTGCTTTGTTACCAAAGGCAACATTTACATGATAAGCTTTTGGTATAGAGATATATATATATATATATATATATATATATATATATATATATATATATATATATATATATATTGTGTATATTTATTGTATTCACATACACACAAATATATGCAAATATATATTGTTCGGTCTGTTGATGTCCCTAATGGACGAAAGTACTAACTCTAATCTAGTCTTTTTATTTTTTCCTTGCGTGGCTATAATACATATATACATAAATATGTATTTAGATATAATTTAATTTAAACAAATGGCACATAACACTTGATATACATGTATGTCGTCAGACTGAAAATCAAATAGAAAAGTGAGCTACATACGATATATACAGGTCACAAAATCCATATGAAGTGTTCTGCTTAATGATCTGTGATTATTCAGCTTAAAGAAGAAAATATGACCTGGATTTCGTTTTATTTTAGGCCCTTTGTGAGAGTAACAGATAGAGTTTCCAGGATATATTTTTTTTTTCCAGGTGAAGTCATTAATAGAGATTACACTTATACTCATTCTTTTTAATGAGATGGATTTGCACTGACTCTCAGGGGGCCCTTTTAACTCTGAAAAGTATCATAATAATCTGATTGGTTGGACAAAATAACTTTTACCAATCAGCTATTAGAAAACTTTTCCGAACTAAAATGGTATCCCTGCAAGTCAGTGCAAATGTTCCTCGTTCAAAAAAAAAAAAAAAAAAAAAAAAAAATTGAGTATAGCTTAGCGCACTGACTTTTACCCTTTATTATCTGTTATTTTTGGAGCCAAAATAAATTCACAGCCTTATTAGCATAATCTGTTGATAGTGATTTTACAGTATATGCCTTTTGTATTTACATGTTTAGCCAACATAAGATAAACCCATTCTGACTGATGGAGATCGTTTATGGGATTATTTTAGATATCTTAATTGGTATTTTTCATGATGAATTTTTTTTTATAATGTGCTTCTCTATTTGAACATTATTCTTGGATATATAGTTTTTTTTAATGGGGGTGATATTCAGATAACATCCATTTTCTCTGTCTGGAGGTCATATAAAGTTCCTTTTGCTTTTTAAATACAGTTCTCAATATAATTTTATATCATTTGAATATAGCATGAAGAGTAAATAATTTATATATAAGTGACTGTTGAACTTTCTGAATGAAAAAAGTAGCTTGCGTAACAATCTAAACATTTAAGAAAACACATTTCTTATTTTCTTGCTTCGAAACAGTAAATATTATAAGTGAAAACAAATTTTTATTAATAGGAAGAAAAACCCAAAGGTTGAAACCTTCCTTTAGAGATTCCAGAACATCATCAATAATACCATATCAAACAATCTGAGATGATCATATCAAATAGATTGATCTCGTCTAATGAAACTAATTTATATTTACAAATAAATATTTGAATATAAATATAATTACTGTATAACCAAACTATAGATACACGCAAACACACACGCGCACACACACAGACATATATATATATATATATATATATATATATATATATATATATATGTATATTGTATACCTATCTATCTATCTATATATATATATATATATATATATATATATATATATATATACATACACACATACTATATATATATATATATATATATATATAGATACATATATATATATATATATATATATATATATATATATATATACATATATATATATATATATATATATGCATATATATGTATATATATACATATACATATGTTTGTCTGTGTGTATGTGTGTGTATGTATTTATATACATATAAAATGCAAATGCTTAATATTCACTTTCATGTGTTTCAGTAGGAATAAAATTAACATTTGTAATAAATTATTTGTCAGATATAACCTAAGGACGTCACGATATGTGAACGGAATAAATTTATCAGTGGGTTAATCCCTTCGGCGATCCCAAAGTGTCTTTCTATATTTATTAGATAATATTTCCCCGTCTTTTTTTAAATGGTCATCTGTCTAAAAAAAAAATGGAGCCATCTGAGAAAAAGGGGGACAGCATGTTCGCAACATTTATCCTTTAACTGCTGAATCAGTCAGAAAATTCAGGTAAAAACTTTTTCTTCAAAGTCGTTTAGCTAATGTTATATCTAGGGGGTGTTGGATTTTTTTTTTCTTTTTTAATTTAAGGCGATCAACTTTCCATATATATTTTCGTTTAACATGTTCCTACAAGAAAGTTCCGAAATTTATTGAGATCGCGTTAGTGATTTATTACTATATCTACTGTTAGATTAAGAGAACTCTCTATACAGGGTATTTTCTGCTGGCATTAATATCTATGTTAAGAATATCTAGTATTGGGTTAAGGGGAAGTTTTCTACACAGGGAATCTTTTACTAGCACGGATTTCTATAATAGGAAAAGCATAGCCATATTCTTATTGTAATGAATATAATAAGCAGCAAAAATTAGAGCAGGTTGAAATCCAGAATAATAAAATGTAACTTGAAGGTCGATATTTTTTTCTATTTCTCTCTGGGTACTAGAAGTAATTCAATGCAAAAAAAAATCTGATTTAGATAACCAGAGCAATTTATAAGCTTAGCCTATCTTTGCTCTATAATATATACTTCTTAGCATAAGAATATATATATATATATATATATATATATATATATATATATATATATTTATATATATATATATATATGCATATATATGTATGTATATATATATGTATATATATTTTATATGTATGTATATATATATGTATATGTATATATATATATATATATATATATATATATATATATATATATATATATATTTATATATATATATATATATATATATATATATATATATATATATATATATATATATATATATAATGTGTGTGTATGTGTGTCTGTGTGTGTTTGTGTTTTTGTCTATTTATGTGTCTATACATGCTTTTACCAAATATGTTGATATTTCAGCACTGTAATATAAAAAGATTCTGACATTTCAATTTAATGTAATGAAAATAGTACATATTGTTCTTGGAATGCATTATAACACACCTTAAACAAAAGATATCATATTTCCCCCATACTCTATGGAAATGCGAAGGGTGAACATATATTCTTCATAGTAAAAGATAAACAAACTGGATTTCATATACACACACACACATATATATATATATATATATATATATATATATATATATATATATAAACTGTATATATATAGACTATATATATATATATATATATATATATATATATATATATATATATATATATATATATATATATCATGTCAAGAGGTTAGTGACTGATAATGGTAGTGAAAATCTTTGGATAGTGGTAAGCTGAACTTCATACATTTTGCAATAATGATTATTATGGTCAGTGCATATATCATTGCACGAGAGAAGATGATCCTTTAGCTAATGGAAATACTTATTGTACAAATCCATGGCACTTAAAAGCTCAGTCATTTTGCACATGAATTTAAAGTGTGATAGGCAAATTACTTTTCATGAGAGAGAGAGAGAGAGAGAGAGAGAGAGAGAGAGAGAGAGAGAGAGAGAGAGAGAGAGAGAGAGAGAGATGACGGTCATTATGATTTTTTCCGATGTTCTTATAGACTCATATGATCCCATTTCAGTAAAAAACACGAGATAAATATAGCTTTTTGGATACGATACCTTAAAAAAGCTGAGAGAGAGAGAGAGAGAGAGAGAGAGAGAGAGAGAGAGAGAGAGAGAGAGAGAGAGAGAGAGAGAGAGAGAGAGAGAGAAGGCCATTATGATTTTTTCTAATGTTCTTATCGATTCGTATGATCTCGTGTAAGTAAAAAAACATGAGATAAATATAGGAAAATAGATACGATATCATAAAAAGCAAGTTGATATTATAATCTGCCTTCGACAGCAGCATTTAAAGTAAGTTGAAACGTATGAACTAAAACTCGTTCTCTTCCGTAATAATATAACAACGTTAAAATTTATCTATCATACAGAAGCTATTAAGAGAATTAAGTTAGCCTGTTTAACATAAAAACAATCACTCCAAGTTTGAACTTCTAAACTACCATAAATTCAACTGCCCAGTTAGGAAGGTCATTGCACAATTTGGCCATAGCTAGAATAAAACGTCTATATGGTTAAAAGAAATTGAATATCAATGCACCCATAACATATCTCACATTTATACAAAGCTTCAGAAAATAAAATATACTAGAGGGACACTCAGTAGAGTGCAGACCTCCGCCGCGGCAGCTTATTTCTCAAAATTTTGCTCAACCTTGACCTTTAACTTTAACATGTATTGATTGGTGTGGATTTTTATACACTCAAATATGAACCAAGTTAATAGTCTTTGTGACAACGATGTCCAAACTTATGACTGATTACGTGAATTGGACATTTTGCTTGACCGTGACCTTGACCTTCGACATTGAACTTCCAAGATTTAATCATTTCCGGCTTTTTACATGACAGTTAATCCCTGCAAGTCCATTGCTTAACTATTAGAATTATCACGAGGAAGCTGTCCACAAACAAACGAACACACTGACACACAAACAAACACATAAACGCGGTCGAAAACATAACCTATTTCCAGTTTAGTTGCCGGAGGTAAATAATGATTTTAAGAATGCATTTGATATGATGCGTACTCTAAATTACTATTTTGGAATTTTAATTGGATATTCGTTGGACCTCTACAACATTTGACAGAAATACTAATTGATATGCAAATGCCATTCTGAAATGACTACAAATTCTATCATCTGCATTCTCGTTCCTTGTTGAATGTTTTCTTTTTAATCAACATTTTTATTTATTCTGGTTTATCACACTGCAGTGGAATTAGTTGCACCTCTATTGGACAACCAATATATAAAACGTAATTAGAATTTTGTTTTCTTTGTAAGCAGTAATGCCACCCATACCTTTCTTTGGGGGAAAATATAGGTCTACCTGCTGAGTCATTAGCAGCCATTATCTGGCATTTCCTGGTCCTTGCTTGGGTGGAGAGGAAGCTTTGGAATTGACCATATATATATATATATATATATATATATATATACATATATATATATATATATATATATATATATATATATATATATATATATATATGTATATATATAAATGCCACAATAATCAAGAAAATCCATCCTAAATTTCTAAACCTTCTTTCATTCTCTCTTGAGAAATAACTGATTCTTCATAAATCCTATTTTATTGGTTGTTTTCTTTCCGCACCTGGTATATCCACTGAAAATATCATAATATATTATGTAATTGGTGGTGGATATACACCGAAACTAAGATTTTCAATATTTATTTATATTAAATATCACATATAGCTTATATCCACCATTCTTTTTCTTTAATCATAGGAACATTTGTAATATTCTTTTTCTTTATCACCTGTTCTTGTTGTAGATAATAGCTTTGACACATTTCATGTAAGAATGCATAATCAATTACTTCCTTCTGAGGACAAACTTTTTCCGTTTAAAAAAAAAAAAAAACTTCATCTCTATTTGTCTGGTATATATATATATATATATATATATATATATATATATATATATATATATATATATATATATATATATATATATATATATATTTTTGGGCTCAAGCCATGTCGTCCTGATGGAAGTTCCTATAGGGTAGCTTCCTAGGGTATATTACAACTACGGCGATATTCCCAGAGAATTTACCTTAAGGTACCAGAATTCTAACTCCTGGAGCGAGTATCCCTCGTGAAAGGGATATCGCGACATATCAGAGGACGTATTCTAGACACGTCACATGGCAATCTACATCCTGGACAGAAATTTCGTCTTGTAGGAGGTGATTGGCGAGATACGAATTCGGGAAAGAAAAAGGGGAGCCGCTCCCAAGGCTTCCCTATCCCCCGATTCGTATGCGTGCCTGGCGCCAATCCTGGCGCCATCTGTATTCCTTTTTGCGTAGCTTAACAACTCGGTGTTTTTTCCTGTTTTTCTCGCAAATCTTGGATTTATTCGACTTTTCATGGCTTCTCCGTCTTCGTCGGCCTCTGATAAGTTGAGTATAGTGTCTGTTATGTATAAATGTAGGCTCTTGGTAAAATTTTGAGTGATTAATAGGATTAATCTTTGATACAAGAGCCGTAGCCTACCAGAGGCGTCTTGGACGCTGTCGCTCACTAGGTATAAGTTAGTTAGTCAGAGCGACATTCCTGGTTGTTTTGCTTTAATAAATTTTAGCTATTTAGCATTACATAGGATTTCCTTTCGTGCTTAGTATTATTTGGCGAAGTATTCGCCATTCTGGCCTACGCTAGGCCATGTAGCCTAGTCGTTTGGTCCTAGTACTTCATGCATGATTATGGTTTTTCCGAGTGTAATTAAAATTTTATTGAAGCTTTAGGCTATATTTTATACATTTTAGACTGTGTGGAATATTTCCAAGATAGTATACGAGTGAGTTTCGGTGAATTAGGTAATCGATTCTCTTGGTGCCTAGGCTAGTTGCTTATGGAGCCTTAGTATACTTTATCATACTCCCCGGTTGCTTTCTTTTCTTCGGAGAAGGTATGCAATCCCTTTCCCTCTGTTTAAGCCTTGGGCTTATCCCTAAGTGGTTTTTTCCGAAAATTTATTTTCGATAAAACTATACTAGGGTGTTACTGTACCTTCCTGTTCCTGTAGTTATGGTTCAAGAGGGACAGAACAACAGAGTTTTTAGTCTGAGTCTGTGTTGTCTGGCTTGGGGCTGAGTCCCCCTCGCTGACCTAACACATACAAAGGGAGCTTAGCTCCCTTAGGTCACTACCGAAGGTTTCTGTGGATATGATTCCTTCTTTTGTGATCTACCAGACTAGTCCTGTTGCTGTTCTCGCGGGAGGATAAGTTCTTCCCTTGGGAGTAGCAACGCCTTCCTTGCTTTGGTGCTCTGGAAGCTGGCAAGTATTGCTGGCCTTTCCCCTTAGATCTCCCTTAGGCTAAGATAAGTTTCTTAGCTGCGGGTGATCTGTCACTAAAGCAAGGTTGGCAGGACCCTCTTGTCCCTTCCCCCTCTTTCTTCATACTGTACTGTACGTCGTTCTACATCTGGACCTAGTATAGGTTAGGATGTGGAATTGACTCAGCCCCTTGCCGGCCGGCAGAGCTGGCCGGCAGGGGTCTTACTGTACTGTACGTCGTTCTACTTCTGGACCTAGTATAGGTTAGGATGTGGAATTGACTCAGCCCCTTGCCGGCCGGCAGAGCTGCTGGCCGGCAAGGGTCTTATGTTTTCGAGTGCTGCCCGGACCTCTCTTGGTCCCTCATCCATGCCTGCTGGCAGAGCCGGACGGCATTGGTCAAGGAAGCCTGAATTAGTTTCTCCCCTTCCTTATATGCACTCTTTCGGTTGCCGGGCTTAGAGGTTGTGTACACTCTTATCCCGGCATCCATTCTATTTTTCTTTTTCTCTTCTAGTGCTGTACCTGTCCCGGCTGCCGGCCTATGAGGCAGGCTGCCGGCCTATGAGGCAGGCTGCCGGCCTATGAGGCCGGCAGCCGGGCAGGTGTAGTCCTCTGGTTCTTTTGCTGCCAGCTGGCATCGGTCTTGTACCTTTGCCGGCCGGCTTATGTCAGCCCTTGTCTGCCGGTCACCAAGAGTGTGGCCGGCAGCTGGGTACTACCTTGTGTAGTTGCTGGCCGGCAGCCATTGCCGGCCAACACTGGCTGTTACCGGCCGGCAGTTGCTGCCGACTGGCACAGGCATTTGAACCAGAGTGCTGCCGCCCTATAGCTGTTAAGTAGTATACTTTAAAGCTAGTTGTGGTGTGTGCCGGCCGGCAAAGGCAGGCCGGCACACATCCCCTTATACTGTCCTAGTATTCTTCAGTATAACATATACAGTAAGAAGAAAACTATGGTAAGGGTTTTGGTACAGCACTGTGTCTTCTAACACTATTGTTTTTTCTTGCACATCCCTTTGCTGTTGCCCTACAGATAGGAAGCTGAGTTCTTCCCTGTCTATTATCCAGGATTTTAAAATCATTGCTTAGGTGTGAGCTCCACCTGTTTCCTCTGGAAACCTTGCATTGGTTACTCTAGAAGAGATAAACCATTTTGATTTTATTATCTGGAAGGCTGCAACAATGGGTTGTGAGGGCAACAAGTGTGTGTCTTTCGTTTCTGAATTGTTATGCTATACTATGCATATCCAGTGATACATAGTTCACTTGATACTCATGGAAATTTCTTCTCTTTACAGAAGGACACTCCGAAGTGGGGAAGTGCTTTCTGCAATGTCAGCAGCAAGAACCTCTGCGGACATGAGTTTTGTAGGAGACACGCAGCATACGCTGTCTCCAAGGATGATCTCCGGTATTGGGACCCTCAGGTATGTAATGTGTGCACTAACCTGAGTACTGAGACATTTAAATAGCTAGGAAGAAGCTTCGTACCTGGGTAAGGGGCTTCCAAAAGAACACTTCTGGCCCTTATCTTCCAAGTGAGAAGATGAGGGCGTATCCTTTCCCTAAGGCATCAGCTGATGCAGTGATTCCCCAGCCTCAAGAGGAGATCCCCTAAGTTCAGATCCAGGTGGATGCTGAAGTCGCGGTCGCGATGCAAGACATCCAGCTAGATGACAGGATGTCTGATGTGGACGGGTGTCAGGAGGAAGACCTCCTGGCAGAAGCCCAGGATGAAGTTCAAGCCCCTCTATATCGGCCGGTCTCCCAGTAGAGCTGGGACAGGCCCTCTCTTCTATTGTTGGAATGATCCAACAAATGCAGAAGGAGAATCAGGAGAAGGCGGCTGCAATGGAACTGCGAATGCAGTGCCTTGCAGAATCA
Organism: Palaemon carinicauda; assembly: GCF_036898095.1. Classification (NCBI taxonomy): domain Eukaryota; kingdom Metazoa; phylum Arthropoda; class Malacostraca; order Decapoda; family Palaemonidae; genus Palaemon; species Palaemon carinicauda. The sequence continues at coordinate 37,129,514 of NC_090727.1, forward strand.
CATGGGCCCCAGAAAAAGCTCAATGTGAAAGACCTTCCCTTGTGCTCAGATGCTAACCCATGGAGGTATGCTGAGCACATGCCGATGACGACTGGAAAGATCGTCATCTCGGATAAGCTGGGCTCAGTTCCCCTGGAGGTGGAATTCTGGCCCAGCAAGGCATCATATCCGGACTGTTATGTCCGGCTGAGGAAGGAACCAGCTTCAAAGGAGGAGACAGAGCCGAAGGAGGTCATAGTGATGGACCATGCTAAGGCTCAAGCTCTACTTTCATCCTCGATGAAAGAGAGGGGCTTCTCTAACTCAAAGGTAGCCGCATTGAATAGGAAGCTCCCTTCCTTTGTGTTCTCGCCTACTAGAGCCTTCCCCTTTTTACAGAAAAGGTTTCTGGCTGTACTAAAAGCAATCGAGGCCAGCAAGTCTTGCCCCTCCCTAGAGGAGTGTAAACCCTTGTCGCTGGCCCTGCCTATGGACCACAAAGACTGGAAGGACGTCCATCTTACGTTCTCAGTGGGAAAGTTGGAGGCTGATATTGCCGGACGTCAGTTCGGCAAGGACCTCCCTAAGCTGTCTGACTTTCTTTTGCGAAGTGAGTTCGATACAAAAGAAAGACTGACTGCCTCAATGTCTCTTCAGACTACTCTCGAGACGATGGCAAGTGACCCCAAGGTCCATGAAATGTTCATGGTAGTGGCCAAGCCTCATCTGGCCACAGTGACGAAGGACCTTTATGGCTTCGTCAAGGCAAGGAGAGCTTATAGGGAGTTCGTGTTTACCTCGGCTACGGTGAGGTACGAGCCAAAGAAACTAATCTCCTCCAACATTTGGGGAAAAGACCTTTTCCCTACCGACTTGGTCAAAGAAGTTGTTGATAAGGCCGCCTTGGAGAATAGAAACCTTCTCCAGAAGTGGGGCCTGGCTATCAAAAGAAAGTCTTCCCCGGATGAGGGTCCTCAACCAAAGAGGAAGACTATGAGGACTAGGCTACCGTCTCGGCCAGCCAAGCCTCTTAGACAGCAACAGCAACTGCAATTGCCATTGCCCCCAGTGCCCCAGATCATGGCACAAACCCCGACCACCTTTCAGTGGGTACCCCAGGCCGTGTCGACACAGTCCACGGCATTCACCCCAGCGTTCGAAGGGCAGTCTACTTCCTTTCGAGCAAAGCCTTGAGGAGCAGCCAGAGGCTCGTCTAGACACCCCTCAAGGGGAAGGGGATTCAGGGGTGGTCGTGGTCAGGAAGGCAAGACCTCAGGACGGCAGTCCAAGTGAGGTGATACCGGTAGGAGGGAGACTTCTGAAATTTCGGGATCGGTGGACCTTCGATCCCTGGGCCCACAGCCTACTCAAGAATGGACTGGGCGGGAGCTGGTACAGCACTCCACCCCCGTGCCTTCGGTTTTTCCAACACTCCACCCCCGTTATGGAGGAGTACGTTCAAGAACTGTTGGAGAAAAAAGGTGATCCGAAGGGTGAAGCCCATCAATTTCTAAGGGAGGCTGTTTTGTGTTCCCAAGAAAGACTCGGAAAAGCTCAGAGTCATTCTGGACTTGTCGCCACTCAACAAGTTCATAGTGAATTGCAAATTTAAAATGCTAACACTGCAACACATAAGGACCTTACTGCCCGAGAGGGCATATTCCGTCTCTATAGACTTGTTAGACGCCTATTGGCACATTCCAATTAGCCATCGACTCTCCCCCTACCTAGGTTCAGGCTACAACGAAGACTATACGCCTTCGGAGCCATGCCATTCGGGCTAAACATAGCCCCAAGGATTTTTTACGAAGCTTGCGAGCGTAGCTCTCAAACAATTACGCCTAAAGGGAATTCAGGTAGTAGCCTACCTGGACGACTGGTTGGTGTGGGCAGCATCCGAGACAGAATGCTTGCAAGCTTCCAGTCAAGTGATCCAGTTCCTAGAGTACCTAGGCTTCAAGATCAACAGAAAAAGTCTCGACTTTCTCCATCTCAAAAGTTCCAGTGGCTGGGAATCCACTGGGACCTTTCGTCACACCGTTTCTCCACCCCGGCGAAGAAAAGGAAGGAGATAGCGGGTTCTGTCAAGAGACTTCAAGATTCCGAAAGGATATCAAGACACGAGCAGGAGAGAGTACTGCGCTCTCTCCAGTTTGCTTCGGTGACAGACCCAGTGCTAAGAGCACAGCTAAAGGATGCAATCGGAGTTTGGAGAAGTTATGCATCAAACGCGTGAAGAGATCTGAGAAGACCAGCCGCTTCGGCTAAGTACTCTTCTCAGGCCTTGGTCCCAAGCCAGACATCTAAAGAAGTCGGTTCTTCTTCAGCCACCTCCCCCGTCGGTGACGATTCACTCAGATGCCTCGAAGGAGGGATGGGGAGGTCACTCTCATCGGAAAAAAGTCCAGGGGACTTGGTCCAGGCTATTCAAGACCTTTCACATAAAACTTTCTAGAAGCTAGGGCAGTGCTCCTTACCTTAAAGAAAGTCTCCCCGCGTCACTCGATCCACATAAGGTGGTGATAGACAGCGAGGTAGTTGTGAGATACTTGAATCGACAAGGATCGAGGTCACCACCTCTCAACCAGGTGATGTTGGCCGTCTTCCGATTGGCGGAAAAGAAGAAGTGGTACCTGTCGGCAGTTCACCTTCAAAGAGTCCGCAATGTGACAGCGGACGCTCTATCCAGGTTCACACCGATAGAGTCGGAATGGTCCTTAGACGCAGGATCATTCTCCTTCATTCTGAATCAGTCCCAGAACTGCAGATAGACCTCTTTGCGACGAAAGACAACAAGAAGTGGCCCCTGTACGTGCCCCGTACGAGGACCCCTTAGCGGAAGCAGTGGACGCAATGTCCCTCGACTGGAACAGATGGTCCAAGATTTATCTGTTCCCTCCTCACAACCTTCTGTTGAGGGTCCTCAACAAACTGAGATCCTTCAAAGGGTAGCGGCAATAGTGGCCCACAAGTGGCCGAACAGCGTGTGGTTCCTCCTGGCATTGGAACTGTAGCTGAAGTTTGTACCACTACCAGATCCAGTTTTGACCCAGCGAGTCCAGAAGTCAACTGTCTGCGCTTCATTACAGAAAACCCGGACCCTGCAGCTCATGATTTTCTCTCCCTAGCGGTGAGAAAGCGTTTCGGGATTTCGAAAGCCAGTATAGACTTCCTTGAGGAATATAAGTGCAAATCTACTAGAAGGCAATATGAGTCATCTTGGAGAAAATGGGTGGCCTTTAGTCAAGGCGAAGATTCCGCAGGAGATCTTGACAGACTTCTGCTTATCTTTCTTCTCCACCTCCATGGTCAAGGGTTGGCAGCGAACACGATTTCAGCGTGTAAGTCTGCTTTGACAAGACCCATTCTATATGCCTTCCAGGTCGACCTAGGTAACGAGATCTTTAATAAAGTCCCGAAAGCCTGTGCTAGGCTCAGACCTTCAGCACCTCCAAAGCCCATTTCATGGTCTTTAGACAAGTTCTTCATTTCGCTTCTCTGTTGAGCAATGAAGAGTGTGCGTTAAAGGATTTGACACAAAAAGTTATTTTCCTATTTTGCACTCGCGTCCGGGGCCAGGGTTAGTGAGACTGTAGTCTCTCGAGAGAGGCAGGCCGTGTTCAGTTCCTGGATGGGGGAGAACTGAACCTGTTTCCGGATCCTACGTTTCTCGCCAAGAATGAGTTACCCACCAACAGGTGGGGTCCCTGGAGAATCTGCCCTCTGAAAGAAGATGCATCTCTATGTCCAGTAGAATGCCTAAAGGTCTATCTTCATAGAACTTGACTTCAAGGGTGGTCAACTATTCAGGGGAGAAACATCAGGCTCAAATTTATCTCTGAATCACATATTTTATTCGCAGAGCGGATCCTGACAATACACCCGCAGGTCACGATCCGAGGAAAGTTGCCTCATTCTTAAATTTCTTTAATTGTATGGATTTTGAACATCTCCGTTCATACACTGGCTGGAAGTCTTCCAGAGTGTTCTTTCGCCACTATGCGAAGCAAGTAGAGGAACTAAAAGAGATCTGTGGTAGCAGTGGGTCGCGGTGTTAACCCTACTGTTTAACTCTGCGAGGAACAGTGGTCTTAATTGGGACGATTAATTCCAGGGTGAGTGTGTAGTTACATACTGTACTACAAACTAAGTGAGGGCACTGTGTTGCCCATCCAGACTGTTCCATTTCCGAAGGTGAACCTAGCATAAGTGCAGACATGTGTGCCGAGCGTTTCTAACGCTAATGTCATTGATTTGTAATACAGGCTTTTATGACTTTGATACCTCGGTATCTTAAAAGTGGCATCTAATGTTTTTCTTTCAGACAAACAAGCTCTGTTTACTATCATACTCATGCTTAAAGTTTTGGGTTATCCTCTTCTTATGTATATATATATATATATAATTGTGGTTAACCTGTCTATTTATTGCCTGTCAATAATCTGGTTCTTGAGAACCTTGCGTCTCCTTCACCTGTGTCAATTTATTGGTATAATTGAGCATTCATTCTATGTACCTTATCTGGGATAATTCTAATAGAATTGTTCCTTTATGCAAGCTATGTTGCATTGGTTTTCCTCCTATGCGGATATAAAACCTTTGTCCAATACAAGTATTGTGCGGAGAACTGGTCGATATTTCATATTGACGCAGTGGTTCTTTACAAACTATGCTTTACTTAATATAGGGCGAGACCACTATATTAGCTTGCCTGGTATTCATACATAGATATATGTACTCTTCGAGACTTTTCCAGAGTCTAGTAGGACTCTTCCCTGTAGGGGGCAGGAAGCTCTAACATAGTTTATAGTTAGTTGAAAAGATGTATAACGGTAACATCTTAGGTCTCTAGGTCTAGTCGACCGGAAAAAAAAAAAAAAAAAAAAATTACCTCCGGGGAGTACGGCACGTTCTGAGAATCCACAGATACAGTAATGCTCTGGTACACTTCCATCAGGACGACATGGCTTGAGCCCAAAAAACGGATTTTGAGCGAAGCGAAAAATCTATTTTTGGGTGAGATGGCCATGTCGTCCTGATGGACCCGCCCTTGCCTTTCTAAGAAAGGGCTGTAGGACCCCTCCCTACATACAGTATCTGTAGCACCTCGTGTACGCTACAAGGAATACAGATGGCGCCAGGATTGGCGCCAGGCACGCATACGAATCGGGGGATAGGGAAGCCTTGGGAGCGGCTCCCCTTTTTCTTTCCCGAATTCGTATCTCGCCAATCACCTCCTACGAGACGAAATCTCTGTCCAGGATGTAGATTGCCATGTGACGTGTCTAGAATACGTCCTCTGATATGTCGCGATATCCCTTTCACGAGGGATACTCGCTCCAGGAGTTAGAATTCTGGTACCTTAAGGTAAATTCTCTGGGAATATCGCCGTAGTTGTAATATACCCTAGGAAGCTACCCTATAGGAACTTCCATCAGGACGACATGGCCATCTCACCCAAAAATAGATTTTTCGCTTCGCTCAAAATCCGTATATATATATATATATATATATATATATATATATAT
>NC_090727.1:37140020-37142520 GCF_036898095.1 Palaemon carinicauda
ACTGGCGAAATCTAATCGAGGGCCTTTATGTCAATAGGCGTAGGAGATGATGATGATGATGATGATGATTAAGTATATTAACATATTCTAATGGAATTTCCATTGGTTAAATCCATATCCGTCCTTGTGGATTCCTCCATCTGGGTTATTGTCGTTTGAAATATATTTTGCACGCTCTTCCATCCCCCTTTTCTGATCTAACAAAAACAAATTGCAATAGTTTGCATCAACAGGAAGGGTGTAGTTGCAAATACGACATGCGAATCTGAATAAATCTAGATTTATTTCCTGGAATAATTGACAGGAATATTTTGGTAATTAATTTCTATTAATAACACAGGAGATAACTCAGCAGGGAAATTACAGGTCGAATAAACTGTTGGGAATATTCAGATAATAATCACAAGCTTATGGTCTTTTTTTTTTTTATTACATGTTGTCTCTCCCAGAGAAAATAATGTATAACTTCCTTATTCATCTAAATCATTTGTTAAATTTGTTAGTATAGGATGAAAGGAAGAAGGATATTAATATATATCTAGATCGTTTATGTTTTTCGTCGAATAACATTTCCATTTTAGTCTCTCTCTCTCTCTCTCTCTCTCTCTCTCTCTCTCTCTCTCTCTCTCTCTCTCTCTCTCTCTCTCTCTCTCTCTCGTTGGATTTTCGTCCATATTTTGTTTTTATTGCTTCTTCACTGCAAATAAAACTGAACATTAGGGTAATTCCGTTATGCTACTTAGGGCTGTTCTTTAAAGTCCTTTTATCCATGATTTCGAGAAGAACAAATCCCTCTATTGCGAATAAATGTCTAAGGTAACTACCATTTTACTATTTCTACTTTAGTCTATAAAATCCTTATATTCATTCTATGAAATCCCTGTATTTGGTGTACAAAATCCTTATATCTAGTCAATAGAATCCTTGCATTTATTCTATAAAATGCATATATTTATTCTTTGAAATCCTTAGATTTGGTCTATAAAATCATTTTATTTATTCTCTGAAATCCTTATATTTAGTCTCGGAAATCCTTATATGTAATCTATAAAATCCTTGCATTTATTCTATAAAATCATTGTATTTAGTCTATGAAATCCTTATATTTAGTCTATAAAATCCTTCTATTTATTCTATAAAATCGTTGTATTTATTCTATGAAATCCTTGTATGTATTCTATAAAATCCTTGTATTTATTCTCTGAAATTCTTATATTTAGTCTATATAATCCTTGTAATTATTCTATGAAATTGTTGTATTTAGTCTTTGAAATACTTTTTTTTTTAGTTTACAGTTTATAAAACCTTATATGTATTCTATGAATACAAGGATTTTATTAACTAAATATGAGGATTTCAGAGAATAAATACAAATATTTATTCTCTAAAATCCTCATATTTAATCTATAAATACCTTGGATTTATTCTATAAAATCCTGATATTTAGTCTATGAAATCCTTATATTTAGGTTATAAAATCCTTTTATTTCGTTTCTGAAATCCTCATATTTAGTTTATGAAATCCTTGTATTTTATAAAATTCCAGTATTTAGTCTCTGAAGTTCTCATATTTAGTCTATAAAAATTATTTTTATTTAGATTTCGAAATCGTTGTATTTAGCCTTTGAAATCCTTTTATTTACTCTATAGTCTATAAAAAACCTTGTGTGTATATTATGAAATCTTTGTATTTATTCTCTAAAATCGGCGTATTTATTCCATAAAAACCTTGTATTTATTTTGTGAAATCCTTATAACATTGTATAAAATCCTTGTATTCATTCTTAGAAATCCTTTTATAAAGTCTGCAAAATCATTGTATTTCAAGCTTGAAACCCAGTACTGTTTATAAGAGATCATGAAATCCTATTTTCTCAATACTACGTTACAAAAATGACATTAGAGTAAACTAGAGTATAAATCCTAAATAACAAAAACAGAAATACGAAAGAATAGCGCAATCCTGTTTACTCTAAAGATAAATTACACATGAATTTCTTCTAAAGAAAAAACTGGTTCAAGTTATGAGGAGGATTTGCCTCTTAGTCATGAAAGGTTTTTTTTTTTATTTTTTTTAATTTTTTTTTTTTTGTGATATTGAAGAATATTGGAATGATAAGAAGAGGGCCAATTGGAAAGATTCCAAACTTTCAGCGTTTGTTTTTCATAGTTTTAAGAACATTATGAATAGTATTAAGATTATTTCATTTTTATATTTCTAATCTGTAGTATACTTCACCGAATAGGATCTTTAATATATTTTCTTTAATGTCCGACTACATGAACATAATACTTGACAAAAATTGTAAGATTAAAAAGAACATTATCGTTCTAGAAAGCGCAAAGAAATTGAGATACATTTTATTATCATAATATTTCAACAAATAGTGAAATCTTGTAACCAAATAAACAACTTGAGAAATCAGCGAATAAGAATAAATAATGATACGAAAATGTAAGTTAGAAATGTAAACGAGAAACGCTCTTGAAAAGTGGTATT
>NC_090727.1:37147520-37172520 GCF_036898095.1 Palaemon carinicauda
AGGAAGCGCCCTTATTAATGTTTATCAAAATAAAAGAGAAATAGAAGCCGGCGTTTACAAAATACCATGTAGGGACTGTGAAAAAGTGTACGTTGGGCAAACTGGCCGTTCGCTATCTCAAAGATTATCCGAACACAAAAGATCTGTTAGATATGGGTATGAAAACTCGGGGATTTTCATTCACCTTAGGGATTTAGGGCACCAGATTAACTGGAGTGAGTCGTCTTTGCTTTTTAAGAGTACCTGTCCGTACAGAAGGAAAATCCTGGAATCAGCCATCATAAATCAATCAAACACAATAAACCTATCTGGGGGCCAATGGAAAGCTGACACAGTGGACAATACTCTTCTCAACCCTATCATTAAGAAGATAATCCACGGAGACCGACCACCAGACATGCATCAGAGGTCAAGACTTCCTCCAAGCGGCTCAACAATAAGAACACGCACCTGGATGTAATTAAATTTGGCTAATCCTTCCAGCAATTATAACAACTATAGAACAATTGAACACACCCTTTTGCTTTCATATATAAACCGTCACTCTCCACTGTATTCCTTACTTTTACTTTACATCCTGAAGAGGGTCGATGTTTATTGACCGAAATATAGTGTGATTTATTCATATTTCCTGTGTTTCTTTTATGGGCCTTTTTGAAAAAACATGTTAAACTGTTCGATTACAGTTATAAATAAGACATATATATATATATATATATATATATATATATATATATATATATATATATATATATATATATATTTATAGGATCCTCATCATTATCTACTCCTATGTGTGTTGGCACAAAAGGCTTCGGTTAGATCTCGCCAGTCCTTTCTATCTTGGAAAAATCAATACTTCTCCATTCATCATCTCCTACTGCACGCTTCATAGTACTCAGCCATGTAGGCCTGGGTCTTCCAACTGTTCTAATACCATATGAAGCCCAGATGAGAGCTTAGTGAAATATTATATCCGGTCACGCTCAACAGTATTACTAGACGTATAACAGCTCGGTCTCTTCCCGTTACTCAGGTAGGGGGAGGGGGAATAGTCATACCCCGGTGAGAGGGGTTATAGTTTACAAAGGGGGTGTTTTGAGAAAGATTGAATCTCTGTGTGGGTGTGAATGTTTGCAAATATATCTATCTGAATATCTAGACGTCATTTATGACGGATCGCGTACAGTGGTAATGGATATTTCGGTGAATTGATCATAAAAAGAATTTAAGAACAAATTAATAAAATTAGATTAACTATTTATTTATATTTCGATTCATTACAAATAAGTATGGTATAATAAAAACAAAATGGTAAGAATTCTGAGCTCAGACCAAAATATGATATAATGAGTAAAAGTGTAATTCTTTAGATGAACTTTTAACAGAATAAACAGCCACTAAATACAATTATAAAATATGGAAAGCAGGATATTCATTATCTCATTAATCTTACTAAAATTTTACAAATGTTCAACAAATATTTTAGTTTTTATATTTATGTAGAATAAAGACCTTCAAGAGAGATTTAAAAATATGAAAGACAAATAACTGAAATAAATCTGAATTCAGTCTAGGGATTTTTAAATATTTTTAGAGATACTCTTGATAAGGAAAATTAAAATAATCAGACACGTTCTGATGCTAGAAAAAAAAAAACAATTTATCCACTTTTAAAAGACTTATATAACGAAGCTGTACTAGTCAGGGCCTCCAATATTAGGTTACTTTTCAGTGAGTGATCAGACTTACCTCTCCCACCATCACCAATCTCCAGTTGGCCAGCGTGGTAATGAAAACTGACCAAACTCCAGACATGAATAAGGACATGTCTGATATCTTTGTCATGCAGTGGACTAGAAACAGCTCTCTCTCTCTCTCTCTCTCTCTCTCTCTCTCTCTCTCTCTCTCTCTCTCTCTCTCTCTCTCTCTCTGAGCATTTAATCAATTCTCTGTTTGCCTTAACCCGGACAAGTCTTGACAGGGAGGTGACAACAGATATCTGTCAGCGAAAATAAGAACGAGTAAAAAATCGTGATTCAAATTGCAATCTTTCCTTTAGCGCACCGATGGCTGTCAGAATACACCCGAGGCAGCGCTCGCCTCTCCAGATCTCAACGTCAAAAATACCCGTCAGAAAATCAGTGCAGGTGAAATTGCATGTTAGCTGTTGTCTCGTGGCAATTCTTTACGCCTTTTTTTTTGCGCTATGGGCCATCTTGCTTTTCAATCATTGGATATTTTCACTTGTTTGATCCTGGAAGTGTTAGTCGGGATGCCTGAAAACGTCAATTCAATCAGTTAATCAATTAATCTTCTCGCTATTATCAGCTAAATGAGGTCAGAGGAAGCAGATGAAAATCATAACAATGTGATACATTTATACGAGTTTTTTTTTCCTGACAGTTATCGTAAAAGTGATGATTTATGCCATAGTAGTATTATGCCCTTGTAAACAGTTTGTAATCCTCATGTATTTCATACACGCTCATACATTGTAACGTGATTGTTCTCTCTCTCTCTCTCTCTCTCTCTCTCTCTCTCTCTCTCTCTCTCTCTCTCTCTCTCTCTCTCTCTCTGATATGAGAAAAACCTGTTTAAGTTTCCGATAGTATGTTTCATATTATTATAGTTTTGATGTCATTATTATCCTCAACCGTTTGTATATAAGCTTCTGATGTCACGTTATTAACCAATCATTATCCAGCCCGTTTTTTCTGTTAAGACCTGGTCGCAGTCTGCCACAAGTCTTTGGTAGTATGAGACAAGTAGACATGAACGCAAATTCAAAATAAAATGAAGCGTTTTTTCGTTTGTTTTAGCTGATACCAAGTTGTGGAATGATCTTCCTAATCGGGTAGTTGAATCAGTAGAACTTCAAAAGCTCAAAGTTGGTGCAAATGTATTTATGTTGACCAGGCTGACATGAGTCTTTTTATAGTTTATATATGACATATCTGTTTTTGACGTTGTTAATAGTTTATATAGGACATATCTGTTTTGACGCTGTTACTGTTTTTAGAATGATATATTGTTAATTTATTCTTATCATTTATTTATTTCCTTATTTCCTTTCCTCACTGGGCTATTTTTCCCTATTGGAGCCATTGGTCTTATAGCATCTTGCTTTTCCAACTAGGGGTGTAGCTTGGCTAATAATAATAATAATAATAATTATAATAATAATAATAATAATAATAATAATAATAAAGGTGCAAGACACGGGCTCTTACCTAAGACGCCCGTGAGTTGAGAAATAGAATGAAGTCTCTATTCAAAGAATATAGGTGGCCGATGTGGTAACGTCCCTGACTGGTAAACGCCAGATGGGGTTCGTGTCCCGCTCAAATTCGTTAGTTTTTTAAGGTAACTGCAACCTCACCATCTTTGCGAGCTGAGGATTGTGGGTTTGGGGAGCCTATAGGTCTATCTGCTAAGTACTCAGCAGCCATTGCCTGGCTCTCCTTGGTCTTAGCTTAGATGGAGACGGGGCTTGGGCGCTCATCATATCTATATATAGTCAGTCCTTAGGGCATTGTCCTGCTTGATAGGGCAAGGTCACTGTCCCTTGCCTCTGCCATTCATGAGTGACCTTTAAACCTTTAAGAGAATGTATTTTAGTTTTATAATGATGCCAAATAGAATGGTTTTCTGGAAAAAAAGTATTCAAATATCTAATTGTTATATCATGAATATTGCACAGGAATATACAGCAGGTGTCAATAGAAATGTAAACATTACGTTTATGAAATTTATTGATTAAATGATGTATTCCTAAATTTCTGTGGAAGAAAATAGAGCATAATCTAATTTAGACAAAGTTTTTTTTTTCGAAATTATTTTTCCTCACATTATGAAAAGTATCTTTCGGAAGGATTCCATATCGTTTTCTAATATCCTATATAAAGTCTGCAGTTATTCTAAGTAAGAGAGAGAGAGAGAGAGAGAGAGAGAGAGAGAGAGAGAGAGAGAGAGAGAGAGAGAGAGAGGAGATGGTATTACCTTAGATTCATTTACCATTGGAAAAAATAATATCGAAATACATATTTGATACAGTTCGCAAACATCCCCCCCTCTCTCTCTCTCTCTCTCTCTCTCTCTCTCTCTCTCTCTCTCTCTCTCTCTCTCTCTCTCTCTCGTGTTAAAAGCGAGCCACTTCTATTTGAATTTACTGAATACCCCTTATAACTGCGTGTATAAGTGTGTGATTCTGGTCAAATGTTTGTAAATAGATTTGCTCGAGTTCTATAAGAAATATTATATAATAACCTTCATTAGAAATGTCAATAGAATAAAACATACATCTTTATTTTCTATGACAATATGAAAGAATGCAAGACTTCATTCTCGGATTGGTTTCATATTTGAAAATATTTATGAAATTCCATAATCGTAAACGTTTTAGCGATATATGTTATAACGATATTTGAGGCCAAGGAAATTGTTTCTGAAAACACAAGCGTGAAATCAAATAATCAATAAGGAATTATTATCTAACTATATACTTCTAAGGACAAAGCAATTCATACCATTTTAGGGTTTTTTGATTAAAAATTTGAATTGGAGAATAAACATATTTTTATATACACATATAAACACAGACACACACACACACACATACACACACACACACACATATATATATATATATATATATATATATATATATATATATATGTATATATATAAATATATACGTATGTATGTATATATATGTATATATATAGAATATATATATATATATATATATATATATATATATATATATATATATATATATATATATATTTATATATATGTATATTTATGTATATATATATATATATATATATATATATATATATATATAATTATAATAATATATATATAATATATAATATATATTGAAGCTGGAAGACAATTATAAGCTCTCCTTAATGAATATGATGTTCCAAACACTTATTTTGAACAAATTTCCAGATTTAAGACGAAAAATAATTCAGGAACAATCAGTTCATCCATATGGAACAAGAAATTCAAACTTAACTCTCCCTTTCATACGTATTAATAGATGCGAGCAATCGTATCTATACCAAGGTATTAAACTTTGGAATACTCTGCCCGCTTATCTAAAGGCACTGCTTAGCGTTCGGTCTTTTAAGAAATCATATACAAATCTCCTGTTATCTGGGTATTAAGCTTTATTAATAAATATTTATACTTGCCTACCTAACCACAAACGCAAGTATGTTTCATTGTTTAGAATATTTTTTTTATTTGTAAAACTAGTTCTTTTACTGAGTTTTTTGCTTAATATCTACAATTTTTTCAATGTATATACCATTAGCTTTCATATACCATCTTTCCTTATCATATAAATATTCATTTCCATTTGTTTTTAGGCTAAGATTCTCATTTATATGTATCTATTTGTATACATATGATTATGTATATGTATGCGTACATTTTGTATATCTATATCCATATTTACTTTATTTTTTATTTTTACTTAATTGATGATATTATTTTGTTGTATTATTGCCCGAAGAGCTCTGCTCCACATGGGCTTGGACTGAGTCTATTTTTCTTTTTGTAAATCTTTGAATGTAAATATTTTTTGTCCAATAAAACATTATTATTATTATTATTATCATTATTATATATATATGTATGTATGTATGTATGTGTGTGCGTGTGTCTGTGAACATGTCTATATATATATATATATATATATATATATATATATATATATATATAAATATATATATATGTGTTTGCGTGTGTCTGTGAATATGTCTATATATGTTCATGTATTTACTTATATAAATATATATATATATATATATATATATATATATATATATATATATGATGTGTGTGTGTGTGTGTGTGTGTGTATGCATATATATGTGTGCGTGTGCGTGTGTGCATTTATATATATATATATATATATATATATATATATATATATATATATATATATAATGGCTGTGTTTTTCCAAGGCCATAACCTTCACATATATGCAAACTAAGTTTTCGTTATATATGAAATGAAAATAATTTCAATAAACAGAAATTATACTTTTTTTCTTAAACAATTGCAGTATTGCACAACCGTGCAATAATGCTATATGATTACAACGTTTACAATATGTCCCCTGTTTCTTTTCAGTGAATGGAGGGTTTAATATCCTAATTGCTTAAACTTCTATCGTCGCTTTAGAATTCTAGGATTGTAATCGCTAACTTTATATTAGTATACAAATTCAGTATCTTTTTATGTTAATGAAATTCAAATTGCGTATTAATTTAATGTTTATGAAATTAAAATTGCGTATGAATTTTATGTTTATGAAATTCAAATTGCATATGAATTTTATGTTTGTGTTAGTTTTATCAATTTTAAATCATAGTTCCTAACATTAGAACTTTTTTGCTTTTTTCCTCAATTCCTTAATGCATGGTAGAAATTATATACAGACTTGTTTTAGAATTTATTTTTACCATAATGAAAAAAGCATTGATATTTTGATATAACTAATGAAATATTTATAAAACAGCAGGTTTTCCACTTGAATATGGTCACATGTTTTGATAAACAACTACACGATTCTAATCTTATATCTTGTTTATCAACGTAAAAAGGTAACCACCTACACGTGCTTTATGGTTAATAAACGTGAAAGTGAAGGAATGTATCTAAACTTGTCTTCTATTCATGTTTTTATTGAAGTAATTCAAGGATTCTCCTTCACAATACGTCTTTCAACATTGCAGCATATTGCTTTTCAGCAATTATATGCGTGGGGAATTTATATAACGCAAAGACACGAAAGAAAGTATATCATTATTTCAAGAGGAATAATTTTCCCGACCTTCGTAAGCCAATATCCAACAAAGACTTAGACAGATTAAAACAACCTGTAATACTGAAATACTGGTTTATCCTTTAATTGATATTGGAGGGAGAGAGAGAGAGAGAGAGAGAGAGAGAGAGAGAGAGAGAGAGAGAGAGAGAGAGAGAGAGAGAGAGAGATGAATAATATATATTGAAAATGAATAGAAAATATATAGACATCATCATCATCATCATCTCTTCCTACGTCTATTGACGCAAAGAACCTTGGTATGAACATAATCATTGTTAATAATAGGTTGACATAGGAAATAGAGGAATGGCATGCACAGATGTTCCGAAAGTAGATTAAATAACAAATAAATTCAAGAACTGGAAACTCATCAAAATTATATGGATTTCCTTATGATAGTTTTCTTTCCCATAGATTGAATTGATTGGATGATTTGGAGTTTTCTGGTATCCTGGCATCTAAGGTTATTGACGCCGATCCCATAAACTAGAATTGATATAAAAAAAAAATCGAAAAATATTCATCTAAGCTGCTTTGCTAGGAAGTCTATCCCTGTGTTTCATTTTTATCTATTTCCATTATTATCAGACAATTATTTCATAAGAGGTCATTGGAAAGATGTAAAATATTGTTTTGTTTCTGATGGATAAAAAAATGCTTGATAGATATGTATTATTTACTTTGATATTTTTCAAAGGATGAAGGAAAAAATTATCGTCTGTTATTCAAAAGAGTAAAACGTTTTTATAGTGACAAAGTGGTTAGGAATGAATCTCGTATATATATATATATATATATATATATATATATATATATATATATAAATTTGTGTATATATATATATATATATATATATATATATATATATATATATATATATATATACGTTATATAGGTATATTTGTAACAGTGTATATATATATATATATATATATATATATATATATTTATATATGTATATGAATATAAATATATATATATATATATATATATATATATATATATACATATATATATATATATATATATATATATATATATATACTGTATATATATACATATATGTATACATATATATGTATATACAATGAATATAAAACACTATTAAAGATTAAAAATCAGCTACAAACCTCAAGAAAGACAAAATAATGCATCGTTTCTAAATCTCCATTTCTTAGGATATAAAACGAAGCTCGATCATAGTTTAGTAGAAAATAGAAATAGAGAAATATTTCCATTGACTATCACAAGAGTTAGCGAGTCTATGCATTGCACGATCTTGCTTAAACGTTTCAATTTAAACTTTCTAGATTTATTGAAGCAGTTTCGGTTACACGAGAAGGGTTACAAGACAAATTGGTTTATATTGGAATTGCTAGAGAACTTTAGATATTTTAGAATTGCCATATTTTTTTTTTATTTAGTGAACATTTGTAATTTGTAATTATCTGGCATCATAACATCAGTCGTCATTTATGTCAAATGAACATCAACCGATATCAATTTAGGAAAAGAAATTTGGATGAATGCGAGATGTGTTAATGTCAACATTATTAGAATTTCTAAATTTACTTTCATATTCAAAATAGGAGGAATTAACTTTTATATGTTTAAATCACTAGTAATGTATTGTCAGGAAAATTATGCGTATTTCAAATCTAATCAAACTTTAAATTATATTCATAAAATACACTATCCAACTAATCTAGTAGTTCATGCTCTATTTTTCTCTCTTGTTTACCTTTTAATTGTTTCTTCCTAAGGTATTCAGTTTTATATCTGATATCATTCGTCACTATATCAATACAGTTTGTCAGTTGCACTTTTATCTGAATAAATTTCAGTTACTTAAAATTATCTTTTCAACATTTCAATCATTCCTGTATTTATTTTTCTTTCTTTCTTTTTTTTTAATTCATAGATATGTCAATGCAGTATACAAGAATTTATTTCCATTGTCTTTTATTGAAAGTCTTATTTAAAAGTAATGCTCTTCATCTACGTATCTAATTTTAACTTTTTCTTTGAGGAATGTGAACAAATCAAAACAATTTATTACATTTATGAAAATAATTTTGTCCAAATTCTTTTATCATTCATTCCAAGTAACATATAAAGACCAACAAGGGTCTTTATAGCTATAGAAATATCTTCTATACTTGAGATAGCATATTATGGAAAAAATAAATTTTGACGAATAAAAAAAATTATATTTTTCAGATTTTTGCACTATAAAGAAATCTGTCAAAGCTATAACTGTGATCCTTCCATCGCAGCTAACATTTATGCTAACCACGTATAACCTCCTTTGAGAACTTGTCAATCAACTTCCATGCGTGAAATTCTGTATGCAACTAGACAGTCATATGCATTGATATACATACATACATATATATATATATATATATATATATATATATATATATATATATATAATGTATGTTGGTGTATATATATATATATATATATATATATATATATACATATATATATATATATATATGTATATATATATATATATATATATATATATATATCTGCATATATATAAGTGTATATATATGTATATATATGCATACATATATATATATATATATATATATATATATATATATGAATATATATATATATATATATATATATATATATATATATATGTGTGTATATGCATATATATAAGTGTATATACAGTATATATATATATATGTGTGTGTATATATAAAGATACCTTAACGTAGTAATAGGGTTTGTGTATCGACATGATCAGCAAAACTATTAAAGTCAACCCCCGCCCAACCCAACCCCGCCCCTACTAGGATGATTTGCAGTAACAATCTGACAGTCTCCCACTATCACCAATCTGCAGTTCGCCAACGCGTTGATGAAAAAAGGCTAAACCCCAGTCATAAATAACGACCCATTTAAGGCTTTTGTCGTGCAGTGGACTATAACCTGCTGCATATGTTGTTATTGTTGTTATGTTTTTGTATATATTGTACATATATGAAGATTTGCCTTTTAAATTAATGGTGCCAACTAGTTACAGTACTCCATATCCTTGACGAGTAATTAAGAATATAGTCGCTATAGTAACGTCTTTTTTTCCAACAGACCGTGGTACTCTTTGACAACAGTTCAACTAGCGAAAGATAGATTAAACCAGGTGCTCTACATTCCAGCATAGTTATTCATGCGTGAAGGGAAAAGCAGTTGTGTTCCAGAAATGGAAAAAAAAATATCTTCACTAGTGAGTAAGAAGAGTAGGTAGCAATGGTGAGTACCCTTTAAAAAAAATCAAATGGTAAAAATCCTGGAATGAATGTTGCCAGGCATTTACCCTTTAAAAAACAGATGTTTTGCTGAAATACGGCTGAGAACAGCATTAAAATTACGATACATGTATATGAATCTGATTTCTATAGAATATTAGTAGAGATCGTTCAAAAGAGAAAATGAAGTAAATTAAAGTGTTTATTAGAAAATAAACGGTTATGCGTATAACTAATTTGCTTCTTGTGATGTGTCTGATGTGTAAGTCTGATATTTATGATAACAGGTTAATTTGTGATTCACCAGCAAATAGATGAATTTCTTATGACTTTGCGCAGTAGGTTGGTAATATAATATATTATATCTAAACAAATACTAAGTAAATCAGTGCTATAGGATATTTCAATGCTTTATTAACTGAATGTGCTCGCAATAATAGCGGGAAATAACTTTGTATTTATGAAAGGGAAAAAGATATGCTAAACACGGGAACCTGTTCTGATGAAATTTCTATCGAAAGTGAATAGACTTAATCTGAAAACCCCCTTCGAGTTCTCCACAAACTCTTAAAATGCTAATTGATTTACAAGACAAAGATACCCAAAACAGACTATCAAAAGTGAGGGAAACGTAAATCTCTCTCTCTCTCTCTCTCTCTCTCTCTCTCTCTCTCTCTCTCTCTCTCTCTCTCTCTCTCTTATTGAACGTCATCCCCTCTTTAGAATTAATCATAATTGCATTAAAAAGACATGTTAAAATTGCATTGACCTTTTTTATTTTATTTTTTTTTATAAAATTTTAATACAAATCATAAAATTCAACGCATCAAAGAAAACATGTGATGAAATTACTATAACCAATTATCAAATAAAATTTCATCTTCATTTGCTAAGAGGAATGGTTACTATAAAAGACGCGCTGTTTCAGACAATTTGCTCCCTTCCTCGATGTAGGATGGATCTTCCCATGCAAAATAATTTACAATTAATCATATAAAGTAAACAAACTGCAATTACAGAAAAATGCATAATGCAATGGTGGAACAACATTCATTGCGTATATGCATTCAGTCACCAAATAGAATTCAATTTTCTCCTTTGGAAGGAATATCTTGCATGCGTGCAATGCAATTCTATAAACTGCAGCATATTCTTTCGTGCTTCACTTTCAAGGGTTATTTATGCCATACCCCACCCTCTCTCTCTCTCTCTCTCTCTCTCTCTCTCTCTCTCTCTCTCTCTCTCTCTCTCTCTCTCTCTCTCTCTCTCTCAGTGCATTATGCTATCAAGTATTATTTCAGAGGGAACATATTTCAGCATTCTCCTGTATGTTTTTATTAGTTCAGTCTGAGAACTATATTTAGATGGTATATTTAGTATACAATGAAGAAGGAAATCTATCAAAGTTTATTTATGAACTAGTATATGCGACCCGTCAACATGATGTCTAAATATATAGATAAGTATACACACACGGACACGCACACACGTACCCACACACAGATTCAACCCCTCCACCCCCTTCTAACTACAACACGGTAGTTTCAGCAATTTGAGGTAGAGTATGGTTTCCGAGTGTACCTCTCGGGGTATGACCTCTCACCAGTTTATGACTACCCCCTCTCCTCCCTACCTGAGGGACAGAGAAAGACCGAGTAGTCATACGTTTGACAATACTGCTCAGAGTGATAGGATATATATATATATATATATATATATATATATATATATATATATATATATATAAATGTGTGTGTATCATTTTTCTAACATTGCATTAAATGACGACCATATAACTTTAACAATATTGCGTAATAAAAGTAAAATATTGTAATGTAAATAAACACATTTAATATTTCTCTCTAATTCTATTGAGCAAGGCCATTTGAAGATTAACTGTGCTTGAAAAGAAATCCCATAAAAAATATTTTTCGACTCTTATTATTTTGAAATAAATCATCTGTAGTATTGATTTACATATATATGACTACTAGAGGTCTAATTAGATTATAATTTTAGTGCTAAATTCATAGAAGGAATAGTAAAGTATCTTTTCATTCAAAATCTCTTATATAAACACTGTGCTATTTCTGCATTATCAACTATTTATCATTTATCTCCGTGTTGCAAGATTATTGTTATATCCATTAACGTTTGTGGTGGCCTATTGGAAACATCCTTGCCTGGCTCGATAGCTTCTTGTAGTGTCTGCAACCTCACCATCCTTGTGACCAAGGTATGGGAACTTTATGGGAGACTATAGGTCTACCTGCTGAGTAATCAGCAACCATTGCCTGGCCCTCTTTGATCCTAGCTTGGGTGGAAAGTGGACTTAGGCAATGATCATATGTATACTGTATATGGTCAGTCTCTAAGGCATTGTCCTACTAAGGCTTTGTCAAGCTAGGGCATTGTCAGTATCATTTCCTTCTGCCATTCATGAGTGACCTTTAAACCTTTAAACTGGATTTTAAAGACCAACCTGTAACAGCGCCCTTAGATTTTAATCAAGACTTAAGACAAATCTTACAAATCTTGAGTATTTACAAAATAAAGCCTTATCTGGGTATGACGTTAACAACTGAATTTTAACACTAGAGATTTTTTCTTTTGAAATGTATTCTTAAATCACATAAAATGTAATTATCATCAACTGTTATGTCATATTATGTATAATTAAACAGAAACAGGAAAAAGAGAAATGCACTTCAAGGATCAGTAGAGATAATCAAAATAACAATGATCTTATACATTACTTTTCAGCGGCACTAAAAGCTTCTTCGAATAGGATATAGAAACTAAAGGATATCCAGGAAAAAATATCTCCTCTATAAATTGAATATATACAAAAATATAAAGATATATAAATATTTATAAATATGTTTCTTTCTAGTCACTTTCACAGGCAAAACTCGGTCTCTCCCTGTTCTTCAGGTAGGGGAGAAAGGGAGTAGTCATGAGAGGGGCTGTGGTTTAATTAAGAAAGGGGGAGAGAGCGGGAAGGAGAGAATTTGTGTGTGAGTGTGTGCATATCTTTCTTAATATTTAGCCCTCATTTTGAAGCGTCGCTTTCACTAGTAACTAGTAAGCTTCTACTACTACTACTACTACTACTACTACTACTACATGTTGATGATAACAGCAATAATAAAAATAACAAACAACAACAACAATAACAACAACAATAATAATAATAATAATAATAATAATAATAATACTTTTCTCTCACAATATCCCAACGAGAATTCACGTCCTAATTATGTGGGGTACAAAAGAATTTCAATTCTTTCTCACACAAAGGAAATTCTGACAGAAATGAGAAATGGAACAGACAAAAAAAAAAAAATACTTAAGACCTTTGATTGATGGGGTCGAAAACAAGAGGGCAAGTTCCAAGACATGAAATGATCGTTCGGTGTTTAAGAAAGAGTAAAATTTTATCTGAAATATAAAGGAAAGTAGAGATCATTATCATTATTCGGTTTAAATATCGATATTTATTATTATTGTTGTTGTTGTTTTTATTATTATTATTATTATTATTATTATTATTATTATTATTATTATTATTATTATTACCTTCACCACGGCAGTTATAAAATCGAGTCGTTTTACTTATTTATATGTCGTGTGTCTGTCTGTGGAAATGATTACATCAAAACAACTTGGCGGATTTTGACCAAATTTTCACCCCAGATAGATAGATCTCAGGTCATGGACGACCCCATTAATTTTTGGAGATGATCTGGATCCTGATTCTAGATTCGGATTTGCATTTCCCGCAATCTACAGTCAGAATATGAAAAGGTGTGTGCGCTGTCCTTAGACTTTAGACAGATGTTACAGTAGATTTATTGGTGTGCTACTGTCTTAAGCACACATTTGAGTATGAGTTGTTTTCAGATGTATTTAAATGGTTTACTGAACACATCTTAGTGGTTTTTAAGTTTTATTGTGAATAAACAACTGAGTTAAACATCTCCATCACTGGAGGAAGCTGTGTTGGTCCACATGACCAATTCTGGTGAAGTTTAGATATGAACTGAACAAATTACCGATATCCCAAATATCGTATACTTGCTTTAATTTAGCTAAGTGACGGAATCGGAAGACACCTGCATCCGGTGACGTCACAAACTTTCACACGAAGAGACAATGTGTTGACATTAAGAAAGAATGGCAACTCAGCATCTTACATCCTGCTTACAATTTGAATGACTATAGCAAATCTCACGGTTAGCTCTTCCAACCAACATGACATATTACGTCATTTGTTTTAAACATGTAATATTACTATTCTAACTATTACATAAGCTCGGCCAGCTATCTCAATTTTTTTTTTTACAAAAATTTAACAACAAGCCGAAACATGGTTATTAGGTGTGACTGGACATACGTATTATTCTTTGTTTAAAATTAGCTATATCCAACTGAGGACGAATGTCCAAATAGGCACATCAAAAAATAATAACAATAATGCATACAAAAAAGATATTACCAAAGCAAAAAGAAAAATGCATGATAAAACCAAGATCATATATATGGTACATTGCTAGCAAATGATTACATGGTACCAAAAACAAAATAAATTCTGATTTACAAATGATTCGGTAACTTGATAAAGAATAATTGTTACCTTTGTCAGAAACAAGATACTCAATTTTTAGTGCACAAATACGAATTCCTGGTACGTACACGTACCACGGTTTCGTACATATATATATATATATTTATATATAGGGCTGATACATTTTATTAGATGCCCATAGATTTTGTTATATATTTTATTATATTTTTTTTTTCTCTTTTCTTTTTTAACATTCCGGCTTATATATTTTTATTAGATGCCGAGAGAAAAAAATGATTTATATCCTTTTTTATTTTATTTATTTTTTAAATGTTATTTTAAATGTATTTTTAACAATGCAAATGTAGAGAATTTCTTTAATTACATATTACTAGCGTACTAATCAGCTTTTCATACAAACATCATCCTGACAAATTACTCCCTTAGCGAATGAGGTGGCCACTCATACAGCTTTGAACTGGATCAGGTAGGGGGTATTGTCAGGGCTATTCAACTCGTTCCTTTGTAGCTGCTTGCTGTGCCGTAACCTACGCCAAACAAGGATGTTCACGGCGATAAAAATTATCACCGTTACACAAAAACTAGCCAGTAATATAGGGTGAAGAATCTCTTTGTAAGTCGGTGACAGGTGGTCCTTTTCGGTAAGTTTCATCAACCGCTTTGCCACACTTCCGTTGTAGGGGAGAGGAAGTGCGGGCATTGTAGAGGTCCACGTGAAGTTCGCGAAGTAAGCTCGTTCTCTGATGATTGTCCGTAGGCCAGTCACCATGGAATTCGGGGAAGTCCCGATACAGCCATCTGCTGCGACGAAGATGTTGTTGAAGGATGTGGATCCGTCAGGGCATGATACATTGAAGCCGTCTTTGTCGTATCGTATCCACGAGCCATTATTTAGTCTGCAATTGAATTCTTTATTGTCAAAGGGATAAAGCTTATCCAGACAATTTTCACTTGTATGGGAGAGAGCACCGTCTAGCACTATACCTAACTCGCATGAATCCATTAAGTTTTTACGGAATTCAAATGAGTCAGCTGTACATATTTTTCTATCCATTGCGTCTGAACAGTGAGTTAATTGATTTAAGTCTTTAATGACCGTATATGTTTCCTTGTCTGGGGAAATCAATACGTGTCCTGTCAAACTGGATATTACTGGATTTGAGTGATTCGTCATGAAAGTCGGAAATGGTGATATCCTGTAAGATTGCCAGGCATCAGAAGAATCAAAGGGAATTGTAATCCTAATCTTGTTATTATCTACGTTTACTGTAATTAGGCTGTAATAAAATTCTAACCTATGTTCGTCTAACAAAGGAACATAGCCTAGTTTATCCCTAGTGTTCTCCAGAACTAATTTTAAGTAACGTATAGGCAACAAATGGGGCGACAATACACCTTTAGTTGCTAACGTGATAGCTTCTACATAATCCTTGGATTTCTCAATGAAATGTGCAATTCTGTTATGTATGTGATCTATCTTTGAATCATAATACGTTAATGTTGCTAACAAATCCTGTACTTCCATAATTTGAACGATATTATCTGAATGTTCATTTAACAAATCCATAATTTTATTGATTGAAGCTAACTGATCCCTTAGTTCTGACATAATCAATTCATCTTTATGAGTCAAGAACTCAATTTTCTTATTTTGATTACTAATTTTAAGACGATTGGAAAGTCCTAAACCTAAACTTGCAACAGACCCAAAGATGCTTAATGCAGCATAAATAAACGGATTCCGTCTTTCTTTTTGTTCGTGTCCTACAGTCCACATCAAAAGGTCATAAGCCAAAGATCCTGTCTCTCCAGTCTTATTTTTCAAGTCATCAGATAGCATCTCTGCAACTTTCAATGTTGATCCAAGCAAACTCTTAGTAGTCAAATGAAAATGTCTCCTATGCAACTCATCCAATGATGCAGAAAACCTTGAAATGGCGGTTCTTAAGCTAGTGACATCATTCTCTTGAAGAAAAAATGCTTGCATATGCACTTCGACAATTACGTTGGTTGACGTAATAAAAATGTCTTCTTGTCTTTCAACTATATTGCCATATTTAAAATATATATTCTTAGTCTTAGAACTCATCCCATACGAAAAAAATGTCTGAGCGAACAATATCACTCCCAACAACAAAAAATTCATCTTGGAAACCTGTAACGAGAAAAAATATATGTAATTACTCCTGTATTAAAAAGAAAACTTTTAGTCACAAAATAAAATTTTTCCTCACTTCTTTTCCTCTCTTTTCTTTTTAATTTCTTATGTGAGACAATGGTACTATTCTCTCATCCGTGGGTTGGGCTACGTTTTGAATTCTAAACCTATTGGCCGTTAATGTTTCCAAAATGTTAAATGGGCCTTCAAACTTAGGTGTTAGTTTATAGTTGAGCCCTTTTCTGACATTGATTTGAATATAGATGTTATCACCCACGGTATATGTTTTAGTTGGTTTCGCTATTTTATCATGATTCCTTTTCATTATGATTTGTGATTCTTCTAAATTCTTTCGAAGGATATCATATCGACTTATACTTGCATTTATACATTCTTTTAAAGGATTTGATAGATTAGTTGTAGGCGTTAATACATGGAAAGGTGTTCTAACTTACGTAGATGTTCTTCTAAGGTGTTGGAAAAGATTACAAGATCATCCATATAGGCATGCAATATATCCCCTAACAAGTCTCCAAACACTATGTTAATCATTCTTGTAAATGTTATAGGAGCACAACGTAAACCAAAAGGCATCCGTAAAAATTCATAATGTCCCCTGGCTGTGCTGAAGGCTGTGTATGGGATACTATCTTCTTCTAATGATATCTGGTGAAAGCCTTTAAGTAAGTCCAAACTGGTAAAATATTTATTCTGACCTAACAAAGACAAAATATCGTCAGTACATGGCACTGGGAATCGATCAGGGATCGTTTCCTCGTTTAGACGACGAAAATCGACGCAGATACGCCATGTTCGATCTTTTTTCGGTACAACTATTAAAGGAAAATTATAAGGGCTATTTGATTTTCTAATGACTCCTTCCTCTAACATTTTACCTACTTCATCATTTATTTCATTCTGGAATTTCATAGGGAGTCTGTACGAGGGTACATATATAATTTTCTGTTTGTCTTTTAACCTTATTTGATGCTCGATCACATCTGTTTTTCCTAAGGATCCATCCGTAGTGGAAAAGACATCTGTATATTTATTTAAAAGTTCAAAAATTTTCTGCTGAATTTCTTCGTCTTGAATGTCCTTACTGATTTTATTTTTAATAGATCGTAAAAGGGATTCATCCGCAACTGATTGAGAGTGATTGATTTCAGCAACGGTAAGAATACGATGTTTATAAACTTCTACATCCAAGATATGTTGATTTTTGTGAATTACTAAAGTGTTATTTAAATGATTACAGACTTCGATATTACATTGCTGATGTGAGCCTACTGTATAAATAGCTTGTGTGACAGACAATCCGTTGGTTTTCAAAGTATCGGAAAGGATTAATATTTCAGATCCCGGTAGTGTTTTCTTTATTTGCACTATTAAATTCGAAGGTATGTTTGGTTCGATATATTGCGTGCAAGATGATATTACGGGTGAACGAGAATTCTGCTGGGTCGCGTATATTATTTCTTTATTAGTGAGACAAGTTATTGGTTCTTCAACGTACGTTACGGTTACATTTGTCGTCTCCTTTTTATCCAAAACTGACTTTAAAGTATTAGAAGACTTATAGAATTTCCCTTTGATATACACGCCGTGCTTGGCAGGAGCTAAGATAATGTTTTGATTTCCCATACATGGGTATCCTATAATTACAGCTGGATACATATTAATGTTTTTCACAACAACAAATGTATCGGCAAACGTGCGATTACCGACTCTGAACTGAATATGAGTTATGCCTATGACGTTCAATTCATTATTTCCTATACCTGAAAGTCTGATTCCTGATTTTTCAATCGGAAAGTTCGAAAACAACAAATGATGCGTCTTCAAATCCATAATATTACGTGGACTACCAGAGTCAAAAAATAACGTAAAGGATTTGTGTTCTAAATTTACAGCATATAAGGTTGGCCGTAACTCATTTTGGCTTATTATTGTATGAATTCGTTGCAAATCTACGGGAGCATGCACTGTTTTACTTAATTCGGCCGTGTGTTTCATAGGAAAATCTATTGTCTCACAATTATCTGATAAAACATTAAATTGATTATTCAATACTATTGATGTTGACATAAATGACCTTGACCCAACATCACTCTCTTCCCCTCTAGAGTTAACTATGTGGTATTTGCTTTGCTCTGCACATTCTGAAAATTAGGCTGACTTTGCGAGGTCTGGTTTGACGGCCCAGGCTCAGCGATATTTGAAGAAGTGTTTGTTTGTTTCGGACTCTGAACTGCATTGACATTTTGTTGTTTCTTCTTATTGTTAAAATGAGGATTTTTCTTTTTATTTCCATATGGAACTGACTGTGGATTTGACTGTGTATTTCTAGGATATTGTTGTGTCTTACGCGCGTAACATTGACTATAAGAATGTGATCCTGTGTTGTGAACTGAACAAAATTTCGTTCTACAGTCTGCGCTTATGTGACCTTGACGCTTGCAGTTGTAACACGTCACTCCCGCTACTGGATTATTAATTACGTTCACTGTTTGTGGTTTTGTTTCATTCTTAGCAAAAACTTGAGTTAACACGGGATCGAGATCTGGACACTTGGACATGTGTTTCTTTATCTGTTTATAGACATCCAATTCCGTACTTGCAGGCATTAACTTCTTATCAAAGCACCGCACTAAAGCTTCAGGCAACATAAGTGTCATGCAAGTTAAATACATTAATCGTAAAAAATCTTTCACGGAGATATTATCGTTAGTAACCCAAGTGGAATTACCTAAAATGTCCTGATATTCGTTAAGCCTATCAGCTATGAGAGCTGCTCTCTCAACAACATTAAGCCGATTCATAGTGGCTTGATTAAGTGTATTTCGTAACGTTAACACTACATCCAAAGCTTCCTCACCCCCATAAATCGCGCGTAACCTAACTTTGAAATCATCCCAAGTAACTGCTTCCTGAAATGAAACACCTCTTAAATACGCACTCGCATCCCCCTTAGAAAAATCTATAAAACTTTTAGCTTCTTGTAATTGTACAAAAGGATCTACGATTTGTTTGGCATTTAAATGGGCATCAACGGATGAAATCCATGACTCCACATTTTGTGGCAAGAACCCGTTGACACGGCCTTGAAAAGGAAGGATTGCTGACCTGGCATTTACAAGCGTCACAATTGGAGGAGGATTAGCCTGGCCTACACCACTAGGTCCAGGGGTAGGGCTGACAGGAGGAGCCATGACTGCTGTATTTTTTTTTTTTTTCTATCTCTTTGACCCCTTTCAATCCTATCAAAATATCTATATGAGTACAGACGCCCACTGCGTAAACGCATATGTATAATAAAATTCCCCCAACAATGTTACTAATCCCAATACATTTCCCCCCAAGAGTTTATGAAAGAAAAAGGAATTAGCACAAAGAAAGAAAAATTCTAAATGAGAATTCGGAGTTTCTTATAACAAAGTTTAGGAATTCACTCACCCCAGTAATAATTGACTAACGACTTGTGATAACTACACTTCACTGCCCAAACTGAAATGAATACAAAATCTCTGTACTTAGCTTTATATGAAGTCGACTCGTCGTCTCTCTCTCTCTCTCTCTTGATGTTTTGTTAGCGATGTCTCGTTCTAGTTTCTTGTTGAATGTAGTTCTTCCTGGATATGTTTTGCAATTGTTGAACGCCAGTCCTTGGGTTTCCTAGGATGTTGATTGAAGATTCAATTTGTATACTAACATATGTTGGTGTTAGCATTTCCGTTGGACTTAGTCAAAATTGTAGATTCTTGTAGATAGTTTTGAGTTCTTGAAGATCTTTATCAGGTATTACAGCTTTTATTTTGAAGTCTTGAAGATCATTCTCTGGTTTTACAGCTTTTATGTTGAAGTCTTGAAGATATATCTCTGGTTTTACAGCTATTTATTTTGAAGTCTTGAAGATATTTCTCTAATTCTTAGAGTTTAATCGCTGTCTTAGAGTTTAATCGCTGCCACCATTTATTGGTGTGCTACTGTCTTAAGCACACATTTGAGTATGAGTTGTTTTCAGATGTATTTAAATGGTTTACTGAACACATCTTAGTGGTTTTTAAGTTTTATTGTGAATAAACAACTGAGTTAAACAACTGAGTCAAACATCTCCATCACTGGTTTTTAAGTTTTATTGTGAATAAACAACTGAGTTAAACATCTCCACCGCTGCCACCATTTATTGGTGTGCTACTGTCTTAAGCACACATTTGAGTATGAGTTGTTTTCAGATGTATTTAAATGGTTTACTGAACACATCTTAGTGGTTTTTAAGTTTTATTGTGAATAAACAACTGAGTTAAACATCTCCATCACTGGAGGAAGCTGTGTTGGTCCACATGACCAATTCTGGTGAAGTTTAGATATGAACTGAACAAATTACCGATATCCCAAATATCGTATACTTGCTTTAATTTAGCTAAGTGACGGAATCGGAAGACACCTGCATCCGGTGACGTCACAAACTTTCCCACGAAGAGACAATGTGTTGACATTAAGAAAGAATGGCAACTCAGCATCTTACATCCTGCTGACCAACGGTCAGCATATGGAAAACGAAGTGTTTCGTCTGCAGACTTGAGTAAAATGATAGCCATATTATTGGTGGAGGTCTGAAATCTCTGATTGCTCTTGTTTATTATTATTATTATTATTATTATTATTGTTATTATTATTATTATTATTATTATTATTATTATTTTTATTATTATTATTATTATTATTATTATTATTATTATTATTATTATTACCTGAGCTATAACCCCAGTTGGAAAAGCAGGATGCTATTAGCCCAAGTATCCTGAATGACATACTTCGCGACTTTTTCCTGTGTAGACAGGAAATAAAGAAACAGATAGAATAGTGTGCCTAAATGTACCCTCAAGTAAGAAAAATCTAGACCAAGGCGCTATGGCCCCACACAAGACTAGAGAACAAAGGTATGATTTTTAAGTGTTTTACTCCTAGAAGTGCTGCTTACCATAGCTAAAGAGTCTTTTATACCCTTGCCATGTGGTATGTAGCCACTGAACTATCACAGCCCAGTAGTTAAACCTTTGAGTAAAGAAGAAATATTGGGTCATCTTAATGTTGTATGTGTATGAGGAAAGAGTAGACTGCGTAAAGAATATGCCAGACTATTCGGAGAATGTGTAGGGAAAGTAAAAATGAGCCGTAACTAAAGAGGGATTCAATGTAAGTACTATCTGGCCAATCAAAAGACCCAATAACTTTCTAACGGTAGTATCTCGAAGGGTGGCTAGTGCCTTAGCCAACCTACAGTCAACATAACCTTTAGTGTTGAAAGAAATTCGAACTAAATGAAATAGAGATTGTTTCAAGGCATGGAAAACATTCACAGAATCATTTAGTGTTTGTGTGTAATAAGAGATAGTGGAACGACTGAAATAAAAAAAGCTACCGATTTTTTTTCCATCTTCATATGTTACTTATGATATGAATACTGTAAACAACTTTTAATTAATAACGTTATTAGTAATCTCATAAGAAAACGACTGCATGTAACTTTCTGTTTACTTAATTTAACATAAAAAAACCACCAAAGTTTTGATAAGTAAAACAAAGTTATCATAATGTAAGAGAATCCGTATGAAAAATACATATATTTCTCATACTAAATTTTTCTTAGGCTGTGAATGAAGTACACACAAAGTATATCTCAAACCGAAGATGTCCTTCTTAAGAATGTATTTCTTATTCCTAAGGCGAAAAGAGCTACTAGACAGGGGAAATGTTCTTCTCGAAGTTTCCGGCTCGAGAGGATAAACTTAATCTAAAAACTCACATTTATTCTTCAAAAAGTTTTCCAATACCACTTAATGTACTAGAGACGAAGGTCCAAATATTGGTCTTTTAAAGGCGTACAAAACATAGAAAGGGTCTCTCTCTCTCTCTCTCTCTCTCTCTCTCTCTCTCTCTCTCTCTCTCTCTCTCTCTCTCTCTCTCTTGTTATTATTATTATTATTATTATTATTATTAATATTGATCTTAGTAGTAGTAGTAGTAGTAGTAGTAGTAGTAGTAGTAGTACTCAAATATAAAATATAAAAAAAGATACTAATATACCAACAGTTTGAAAAAAATAATTTTCCTCCAGTTTTATAAGAATTTTGCAAATCCATGAACACATGTTCCCTTTACCGAAAACATCCTTTACAATAGTTCCATGAAAAAAAATGAATTCATATACACTCATCGTCACAGATTCTGCAAATATTTTTCGCACAAAAATATTTTTATAAGTTTTCAATAACGATCAGAACCTTACCACATTCTAACAAACATTTTCTCTGAGTATTTACCTGTCACTTATACAGTCTCTTCCACTCTTAAATGAACCCTTTGAACCATTTTGAATTAGATTCCGTGTCCTCAACTATTATTTTTCTAAGCAATCTCTGATTGGCATCATCAACTTTCATTTTTGTATAATTCGAATCTATTATCAAAATTCAAGTTTTACAAAGTACTCATCCTGTCGAAAAAAAAAAAAATTTCCAGTCAGTATCTTGTTATTTACATCTTTTACAATACTCTACGGTTTTTATTTTCAGTTCGTAAACTATGATATCATTTTCTTTTCTATTATGATCCTGTCGAGAAAAAAAAACTACTTTTTTCGTCAGCATCATTAGTTACATCTTTTACAATAGGTTTTTTTTTTTTTTAAGTTCGTAAACTGTAATAAAATTTCCTTTTCTATTATGATCTTGTCGAGAAAAAAAAATACTTTTTTAGCCAGTACCTTATTTACATATTTTACAATAAGTTTTTTTTTTTTTTCAGTTCGTAAAATTATTATCATTTCCTTTTTTTTTATTATGACCCTGTCTATAAGAAAACTACTTTTTTTTTCAGTCAGTACCCTATTATTCACATATTGTACAATGCGCTTCTTCCAGTTCATAAACTATAATAACATTGATTTTCCTTTAGGAAATTTCAGTTCCACCTTGCATTACTATTATGAAATTTCTGTGCCACTTTACGTCACTCGTTCAGATTGACTTCTAAATATATATTGATCTCCCTTTCACTGATTCATCGTTTCTTTATCTGGTATTCCTCACTTTCCAGTCTTCCTCATACGTAACCTCAATCTGAATATAACTCTTCCATACCTATGACCCTCTTAGTAATCATTTATTATTCCTCACACTCATTAACGTAAGACTATTCTTGGCCATCATCTAACATATTCTTTTCTCATATTGCTTATGAAATATATCCGTTTTAATAGCATTGTAACCTCATTTCGAATCCTTCCATTTAAATGAAGACCTTTTTTTCACTTACTTTACATTGAAGTAAATTATTAGGTTTACTTCGAAATGCTTCTACATTCGGTGAAATTCCTTAAATTTACTATGCCACCTACCACGTAGTAATGTAAAATCTAAGAAACTTTCCATGAATTTGCTGGTTTTTACACACGAACACACACACACACACACACACACACATATATATATATATATATATATATATATATGGATATATATAATGTATGTACATATTTATTCATTTTTTTATACAGTATGTATATATATATATATATATATATATATATATATATATATATGTGTGTGTGTGTGTGTGTGTGTGTGTACATATATATATATATATATATATATATATATATATATATATATATATATATATATACTGTATGTGAATATTACTTTATCTACTTTGCAATTTCTAAACTGTTGTTCATTGTAGAAATCCGACACAGTGCGTAACTCCTTTTGCACGAGTATGATAACTGCAAATATGAATATTTTTTCAGTTAATCGAGAAAAATCCCTACTGCAGATTTTCTCTTATAACAGCGAACACTTTGTTTATCTTCTGAATAAAATTTTTAATAATTACGTATAATATTTCCAAATACAGGACATAATACCCCCATATAAATCATGAATTCTGAACTCAGTATAACACATGATTGCACGACCATCCTGACACCCTTGCAATATCAATATTTACTTTCAGAATGTTTATATCATCAGCAAATATTGCTATTCTTGGCAAAAAGTTATAAAGGATTATTTACATTGGCTAAGTCAATAATAGCAAATTAATGTCAGAGGAAAAGAGATTAAAGTATAGA
>NC_090727.1:37180020-37235020 GCF_036898095.1 Palaemon carinicauda
TAAGGGGCTTCCAAAAGAACACCTCTGGCCCTTATCTTCCAAGTGAGAAGATGAGGGCGTATCTTTTTCCTAAGGCATCAGCTGATGCAGTGATTCCCCAGCCTCAAGAGGAGATCCCCCAAGGTCAGATCCAGGTGGATGCTGAAGTCGCGGTTGCGATGCAAGACATCCAGTTAGATGACAGGATGTCTGACGTGGACGAGCGTTTGGAAGAAGACCTCCTGGCAGAAGGCCAGGATGAAGTTCAAGCCCTGGACGTCGTAGAGGAAGAGGTCGACGAGGTGTCGGCTACTCCGGTTCAGATTCCGGAGCCTATTCCCTCAACATCGGCCGGTCTCCCAGTAGAGCTGGGACAGGCCCTCTCTTCGATTGTTGGAATGATCCAACAAATGCAGAAGGAGAATCAGGAGAAGGCGGCTGCTATGGAACTGCGGATGCAGTGCCTTGCAGAATCACATGGGCCCCAGAAAAGGCTCAATGTGAAAGACCTTCCCTTGTGCTCAGATGCTAACCCATGGAGGTATGCTGAGCACATGCCGATGACGACTGGAAAGATCGTCATCTCGGATAAGCTGGGCTCAGTTCCCCTAGAGGAGGTGGAATTCTGGCCCAGCAAGGCATCATATCTGGACTGTTATGTCCGGCTGAGAAAGGAACCAGCTTCAAGGGAGGAGACAGAGCCGAAGGAGGTCATAGTGATGGACCATGCTAAGGCTCAAGCTTTACTTTCATCCTCGATGAAGGAGAGGGGCTTCTCTAACTCGAAGGTAGCTGCATTGAGCAAGAAGCTCCCTTCCTTTGTGTCCTCTCCTGCTAGAGCCTTCCCCATTTTTACAGAAAGGGTTTGCGGCTGTCCTAAAAGCAGTCGAGGCGGGCAAGCCTTGCCCCTCCCTAGAGGAGTGTAAACCCTTGTCGCTGGCCCTGCCTATGGACCACAAAGACTGGAAGGACGTCCATCTTACGTTCTCAGTGGGAAAGTTGGAGGCTGATATTGCCGGACGGCAATTCGGCGAGGACCTCCCCAAGCTGTCCGACTTTCTTTTACGAAGAGAGTTCGAGACAAAAGAAAGACTGGCTGCCTCAATGTCTCTTCAGACTACTCTTGAGACGATGGCAAGTGACCCCAAGGTCCATGAAATGTTCATGGTGGTGGCTAAGACTCACCTGGCCACGGTGACGAAGGACCTTTATGGCTTCGTCAAGGCGAGGAGAGCTTGTAGGGAGTTCGTGTTCACCGGGGCCACGGTGAGGCACGAGCCAAGGAAATTAATCTCCTCCAATATTTGGGGAAAAGACCTTTTCCCTACCGATGTGGTCAAAGAAGTTGTTGATAAGGCCGCCGTGGAGAATAGAAACCTTCTCCAGAAGTGGGGCCTGGCTATCAAAAGAAAGTCTTCCCCGGATGAAGGTCCTCATCCAAAGAGGAAGAATATGAGGACTAGGCTACCGTCTTGGCCAGCCAAGCCCTCTAGACAGCAACAGCAACTGCAATTGCCATTGCCTCCAGTGCCCCAGATGGTGGCACAAACCCCGA
The DNA here is from genome assembly GCF_036898095.1 of Palaemon carinicauda. NCBI lineage: Eukaryota > Metazoa > Arthropoda > Malacostraca > Decapoda > Palaemonidae > Palaemon > Palaemon carinicauda. Next base: position 37,181,555 of record NC_090727.1, read on the forward strand.
CCACTTTTCAGTGGGTACCCCAGGCTGTGCCGGGTCAGTCCACGGCATTCACCCCAACGTTCGAAGGACAGTCTTCTTCCTTTCGAGCAAAGCCTAGAGGAGCAGCCAGAGGCTCGTCTAGGCGCCCCTCAAGGGGAAGGGGATTCAGGGGTGGTCGTGGTTAGGGAGGCAAGACCTCAGGACGGCAGTCCAAGTGAAATGATACCGGTAGGAGGGAGACTGATGAAATTTTGGGATCGTTGGACCTTCGATCCTTGGGCCCAGGCCCACAGCCTACTCAAGAATGGACTGGGCTGGAGCTGGTACAGCACTCCACCCCCGTGCCTTCGGTTTTTCCAACACTCCACCCCCGTTCTGGAGGAGTACGTTCAAGAACTGTTGGAGAAAAAGGTGATCCGAAAGGTGAAGTCCATCAAATTCCAAGGGAGGCTGTTTTGTGTTCCCAAGAAAGACTCGGAAAAGCTCAGAGTCATTCTGGACTTGTCGCCACTCAACAAGTTCATAGTGAATTGCAAATTCAAAATGCTAACACTGCAACACATAAGGACCTTACTGCCCAAGAGGGCATACTCAGTCTCTATAGACTTGTCAGACGCCTATTGGCACATTCCAATCAGCCGTCGACTCTCCCCCTACCTAGGGTTCAGGCTACAACGGAGACTATACGCCTTCAGAGCCATGCCATTCGGGCTAAACATAGCCCCAAGGATTTTCACGAAGCTGGCGAGCGCAGCTCTCAAACAATTACGCCTAAAGGGAATTCAGGTAGTAGCCTACCTGGACGACTGGCTGGTGTGGGCAGCATCCGAGACAGAATGCTTGCAAGCTTCCAGTCAAGTGATCCAGTTCCTAGAGTACCTAGGCTTCAAGATCAACAGAAAAAAGTCTCGACTTTCTCCATCTCAAAAGTTCCAGTGGCTGGGAATCCACTGGGACCTTTCGTCACACCGTTTCTCCATCCCGGCGAAGTAAAGGAAGGAGATAGCGGGTTCTGTCAAGAGACTTCTAGATTCCGAAAGGATATCAAGACGCGAACAGGAGAGGGTACTAGGCTCTCTCCAGTTTGCTTCGGTGACAGACCCAGTGCTAAGAGCACAGCTAAAGGATGCAACCGGAGTTTGGAGAAGGTATGCATCAAACGCGCGAAGAGCCTCGGCTACGTACTCTTCTCAGTCCTTGGTCCCAAGCCAGACATCTAAAGAAGTCGGTTCTTCTTCAGCCACCTCCCCCGTCGATGACGATTCACTCAGACGCCTCAAAGGAGGGATGGGGAGGTCACTCTCATCGGAAAAAAGTCCAGGGGACTTGGTCCAAGCTATTCAGGACCTTTCACATCAACTTTCTAGAAGCTATGGCAGTGCTCCTTACCTTAAAGAAAGTCTCCCCGCGTCACTCGATCCACATAAGATTGGTGATGGACAGCGAGGTAGTTGTGAGATGCTTGAATCGACAAGGGTCGAGGTCACCACCTCTCAACCAGGTGATGTTGGCCATTTTCCGATTGGCGGAAAAGAAGAAGTGGTACCTGTCGGCAGTTCACCTTCAAGGAGTCCGCAACGTGACAGCGGACGCTCTATCCAGGTTCACACCGATAGAATCGGAATGGTCCTTAGACGCAGGATCATTCTCCTTCATTCTGAATCAAGTCCCAGAACTGCAGATAGACCTCTTTGTGACGAAAGACAACAAGAAATTGCCCCTGTACGTGTCCCCGTACGAGGACCCCTTAGCGGAAGCAGTGGACGCGATGTCCCTCGACTGGAACAGATGGTCCAGGATTTATCTGTTCCCCCCTCACAACCTTCTGTTGAGGGTCCTCAACAAACTGAGATCCTTCAAGGGGGTAGCGGCAATAGTGGCCCACAAGTGGCCGAACAGCATGTGGTTCCCCTTGGCGTTGGAACTACAGCTGAAGTTTGTGCCGCTACCACATCCAGTTCTGACCCAGCGAGTCCAGAAGTCGACTGTCTGCGCTTCATTACAGAAAACCCGGACCCTGCAGCTCATGATTTTCTCTCCCTTGCGGTGAGAAAGCGTTTCGGGATTTCGAAAGCCAGCATAGACTTCCTAGAGGAATATAAGTGCAAATCGACTAGAAGGCAATATGAGTCATCTTGGAGAAAATGGGTGGCCTTTGTAAAGGCGAAGAATCCACAGGAGATCTCGACAGACTTCTGCTTATCTTTCTTCATCCACCTCCATGGTCAAGGGTTGGCAGCTAACACGATTTCAGTGTGTAAGTCTGCTTTGATGAGACCCATTTTATATGCCTTCCAGATCGACCTAGGTAACGAGATCTTTAATAAAGTTCCGAAAGCCTGCGCTAGGCTCAGACCTTCAGCACCTCCAAAGCCCATTTCATGGTCTTTAGACAAAGTTCTTCATTTCGCCTCCCTGTTGAGCAATGAAGAATGTGCGTTAAAGGATTTGACACAGAAAGTTATTTTCCTATTTGCACTCGCGTCCGGGGCCAGGGTTAGTGAGATCGTAGCCCTCTCGAGAGAGGCAGGTCGTGTTCAGTTCCTGGATGGGGGGGAACTGAACCTGTTTCCGGATCCTACGTTTCTTGCCAAGAATGAGTTACCCACCAACAGGTGGGGTCCCTGGAGAATCTGCCCTCTGAAAGAAGATGCATCTCTATGTCCAGTAGAATGCCAAAAGGTCTATCTTCGTAGAACTTCAGACTTCAAGGGTGGTCAACTATTCAGGGGAGAAACATCAGGCTCAAATTTATCTCTGAATCAACTCAGAGCGAAAATCACATATTTTATTCGCAGAGCAGATCCTGACAGTACACCCGCAGGTCACAATCCGAGGAAAGTTGCCTCATCCCTAAATTTCTTTAATTGTATGGACTTTGAACATCTTCGTTCATACACTGGCTGGAAGTCTTCCAGAGTGTTCTTTTGCCACTATGCGAAGCAAGTAGAGGAACTAAAGAGATCTGTGGTAGCAGTGGGTCGTGTGGTTAACCCTACTGTTTAACTCTGCGAGGAACAGTGGTCTTAATTGGGACGATTAACCCTGGATAGGTACGGTCCTCGGACACCCCTTTAAGGGTATACTCGGACGCGAACGACCCCGACGCCAAAAAAAATTCTTGAAAAATCAGTTTTTGCAGTAACCTCCTTTTTTCTTTTGCCAAAAAAAACTTCAATGAATGCTTAAAACAACTGTAAAGATAAATACTACTCATCTGCAGAAAAACTATTTATTATAAATATTTTAAAAAATTAAGTAGAAAAAAAAAAAGACCTGACATAAAAATTCATAAAAAAAAAGTTTATACATATATACACAAATCCTTTTAGGAATTGATTCTTGAATGTTTAGGACACATCTTGATGTATTTTGGATGAAGTCAGACCCATGGAGGTAAAGATCTGAAATGAGAAAAAAAGGGTAACTTTTTTTGGCCAAAAAAAATTGTCCAAATTTCATGAATTTTTTTGGGTACCCAAATGAAATAGGAAGTGGCTAATTTTTTTAGGGAATAAACATATGTTATCCTAAAATAGAAATATGTAAAAAAATCTTCATTATTTTGTAAATTACATTTATATCAGGGGCCATATCTAAAGGTAATTTTTTGAGTACTTGGAAATTTTGTAAAAAAATACATATATTTAATATATAATATGATATTTATGCAGGTAAAAATACACCAAAATATCACAAATTCTATAGGGAACAAGAATATATATAGATAGGGCAGCTTACGCTTCGGATATGTCCACAAAATGGCCGCCAACCACACTGACTCAGACTCCTTAATCTGCCACTTGAAATGTAGGAAGGGTATGTCAATTTCAAGGTGTTATTTACTAATCTAATTATTATTGGATATGCATAAAAATTGTATGGCGGGTTGCTGGATAATTGTCGATTATTTTACGACTATAAAATTAAAATTCTGACCCAAAAAATTTTTTTTGAAGGGAAATAAAATCGAAAAAAAAAATGTAAAACAATATTTTAGCTAAAAAAATTTGATGATATTCAATCAAAAAAAAAGTAAACAAAATTTTCCGACAAATAAACATCTAGAGGAATCATTACTCTGTGATAGTTCCTTAGTACGTAGTAATTTTGAAAGAATTGGGAAAAAACGAAAAAATGGCAATCACCGGAAAATCGAACACATACCTATATATACGCCATATCTGGCTAAAAAAAAGATAGGCATGGGTAGCCAGATCATCTAGAAACACTTTCCAACACTATAAAAATATAAGTTTTGCGACACTACTTGCCAATTCCTTACGGTAACATGACTAAGCAAAAAAATGCAAAACAAATAAAAAGGGGCACTCGTGGAAAAATGGCCATTCTAATATACGGCATTTCAGAAAAAAAAAATTTCAGCCACGTGCTAGGCAAACCATCAAGGCATATTTTCCGACAAATAAACATATAAATGAAATATTACTCTGTGATAGTTCCTTAGTACGTAGTAATTTTGAAAGAAATGGGAAAAAACGAAAAAATGGCAATCACAGGAAAATCGAACACATACTTATATATACGCCATATCTGGCTAAAAAAAAATAGGCATGGGTAGCCAGATCATCTAGAAACACTTTCCAACACTATAAAAATATAAGTTTTGCGACACTACTTGCCAATTCCTTACGGTAACATGACTAAGCAAAAAAATGCAAAACAAATAAAAAGGGGGACTCGCGGAAAAATGCCCAACATTCTAATATACGGCATCTCAGATAAAAAAAAAAGACATGCACGTGTTAGCCCAACCATCAAGGCACACTTTCTAACACATAAACATGAAAAAAAAATCAATAATATACGGCAATTCCTTACTACGTAGTAAATTTTTACAAATATTGAAAAAAAACAGAAATTGGCAACCGCAGTTAAATACCCAATATACCAATACTACGTCGTATCTGACAAAAACAAAATCACGCATGGGTAGCCAGATCATCTAGACACACTTTCCAACATTAAAAAAGCAAAAGTTTTACGACACTATTTCGCAATATCTTACGGAAAAATGACTTGGCAAAAAAATTAAAAAAAATTAAAAAGGGACACTCGCGGTAAAATGCCCGACATTCTAATATACGACATCTCAGATAAAAAAAAAGACATGCACGTGTTAGCCCAACCATCAAGGCACACTTTCTAACACATAAACATGAAAAAAAAATGAATAATATACGGCAATTCCTTACTACGTAGTAATTTTTACAAATATTGAAAAAAAACAGAAATTGGTAACCGCAGTTAAATACCCAATATACCAATAACTACGTCGTATCTGACAAAAACAAAGTCATGCATGGGTAGCCAGATCATCTAGACACACTTTCCAACACTAAACAAGCAAAAGTTTTACGACACTATTTGGCAATATCTTACGGAAAAATGACTTGGCAAAAAAATGAAAAAAAATGAAAAAGGGGCACTCGCGGTAAAATGGTCCTCGTGGTGATGAACGACATTTTAACTAAAAAAAAAAACATGCACATGGTAGCCAAACAATCCACCAAGACTTTCCACAACTGATAACCTATACAAGTTGCACCATTCTACGACAATTTCATAATACGTAATAACTTTGATAATTATGCAAACTACCTCAGAAGGGTAAACTCGGACGCGAACGACCCCGACGCGTCTCAGAAATCGGGGAAGGAGTACAGCTACAGCAATGCACATCTGGACACTACTAGAGCGTGTAGGGGAGACACCTCCTGCAGGTCGATCACCCACAAATTCAGTCACAGGGGTGAGTCACGTGAGAAAAACCTGTTTTTTTTTGACGCTCGGGGTCGCAAACGACCCACCGTACCTATCCAGGGTTAAGTCCAGGGTGTGTGTGTAGGTACCTACTGTACTACAAACTAAATGAGGGCACCGAGTGCCCACATAGACTGTTCCGTTTTTAAAAGGTGAACCTAGCATAAGTGCAGACATGTGTGCCGAGCGTTTCTAACGCTAATGTGATTTATTTGTAATACAGACTTTGACTTGATACCTCGGTATCTTAAAAAAGTGGCATTTGATGTTTTTTCTTTCAGATAAACAAGTTCTGTTTACTATCATACTTATGCTTAAAGTTTTGGGTTATTCTCTTTTTATATATATATATATATATATATATATATATATATATAATTGTTGTTAACCTGTCTATTTATTGTCTGTCAATAAACTTGTTCTTGAGAACCTTGCGTCTCTTTCACCTGTGTCAATTTATTGGTATAATTGAGCATTTATTCTATGTACCTTATCTGGGATAATTCTAATAGAATTGTTCTTTTATGCAAGCTATGTTGCATGGGTTTATGTAGTCCCCTAATGGGAGGACTCCGTCCCATAAAGGGACGAGGGCGGTTTTATTAGTTTCTTCCTATGCGGATATAAACCTTTGTCCAATACAAGTATTGTGCGGATTACTGGTCAATATTTCATATTGACGCAGTGGTTCTTTACAAACTATGCTTTACTTAATATAGGGCGAGACCACTATATTAGCTTGCCTGGTATTCATACATAGGTATATGTACTCTTCGAGACTTTTCCAGAGTCTAGTAGGACTCTTCCCTGCAGGGGGCAGGAAGCTCTAACATGGTTTATAGTTAGTTGAAAAGATGTATAACGGTAACATCTTAGGTCTCTAGGTCTAGTCGACCGGGAAAAATTACATCCGGGGAGTACGGCACGTTCTGAGAATCCACAGATACAGTAATGCTCTGGTATACTTCCATCAGGACGACATGGCTTGAGCCCAAATTTTTGGGTGAGATGGCCATGTCGTCCTGATGGACCCGCCCTTGCCTTTCTAAGAAAGGGCTGTAGGACCCCTCCCTACATACAGTATCTGTAGCACCTCGTGTACGCTACAAGGAATACAGATGGCGCCAGGATTGGCGCCAGGCACGCTTACGAATCGGGAGATAGGGAGCCTTGGGAGCGGCTCCCCCTTTTTCTTTCCCGAATTCGTTTCTTGCCAATTGCCCCCTACGAGACGAAATCTCTGTTCGGGATGCAGATTGCCATGTGGCGTGTCAAGAATACGTCCTCTGATATGTCGCGATATCCCTTTCAGGAGGGATATTCGCTCCAGGAGTTAGAATTCTGGTACCTTAAGGTAAATTCTCTGGGAATATCGCCGTAGTTGTAATATACCCTAGGAAGCTACCCTATAGGAACTTCCATCAGGACGACATGGCCATCTCACCCAAAAATAGATTTTTCGCTTCGCTCAAAATCCGTTATATATATATATATATATATATATATATATATATATATATATATATATATATATATATATATATATATATATATATATATATATATATATGATTTCCAATTGGCCTCTGAAAATCGAAGACAAAATCTCTCTGGTCAAATCGACCTACAGATAGGATTCAGGGTAATTCAAAAACTGCATTGAAGTTTTCAATTTAGATTTTGGCGTCAACAAGGTTTTGAACAGATTTTTATGGTGTTCTTTGTCAGGACAACATTAATTGTAGCCTACAGGGAAATCACACTCAAAGGTATAGGCTATAGGCCATAGAAAGAAAATTTAAAGATACAAAAATATCTGGAAAGTCTTGCATATGATTTTGGAATTTCGGATCATTGCATTTTTAAGAGAACGTCAATATTTCACTGCTCTAATACTTTTTTTTTAATAAATATTTGTTTTATACCTATTTTTATTTGCATATTCTTGTGAATGTGCCCTGTCACGTACGAAATCATTCGCTGAGCTGGTTATCTATTTATTTATTTTTTCTTCAAAATATCCAGAGAAAGTTGATGATTGTATTGCCCCCTATATAATAATTTTGACTTTTTCTATAATTGTCAGTTTTCTTAAATTCGATAAGAGAATTTTAATTAAACTTTACAGTACGTATAGGCTATTCTTATTATTTCTTCGTCTGTTCATTTATATGTTTACAATTATGATTAGATGATCATGCCAAAAGATGCCTAAAATGTCAGACATGATAACTAAACAGACTGCAATTGTAAATTTTGGAAGGGGTTCACCTCTGGTAAGCATGTAACCCTTCAGTATGATGATTATGTCATTATGATTTTCGGTGGTGACGAAAATTACCGCTAAAACCCCATACTTATACATGCTAAGGCTATTCGACCAATCTCTTCAAAGAAAACGTTTAAGTCCGTTTTCTCAAAGCTTAAAATTTTCGGAGAAGTTGCATCTACTTTTTTATTGTAGACTATTATTCTTTTTTCATTCATACATGAAAATATAAGGAATTTCATACACTACAATCTAGAAAGTAATTTTTCCAAGAAAAGAAAAATCTTTCACTTGAAAACTAGTTATCTTTAAAGTGACTTCTATATATGAATAAAATAATTAGTAACAAAAAATCAATTGCTATTATAAAATATTTTTTTTCAAATTTTGGCATATAAATTTATACTCCAGATGCTTTTTAAATAAAATAAATCGGCTGTGAAGCAAAAAGGTAGACAGAGTTTGAAGTAACCCCGAAAAGTCACGGAAAACTAGAATATAACCAAGCTGGATGATAGTATGAAATACGCAGTTATTTTTTTAAAGTAATTCCGTCAAATGAATCAGTTACTGATAATTCTTAATTTAGTGCATATGTTATACTCCAATTTTAATGAAGTGTCAATTTAAATATAAATTACATATGGGAATTTCAGGTTTAAAATGAAGAGCTATATATATATATATATATATATATATATATATATATATATATATATGATTATATGTGATTTGCGTATGTATGAGGGCATAAAAATGGGTGCATTCTATATGGGTGTGTCCAGGAATTTGTTTCCTTGTATAAATTTTTGAAAAAGTCTGGAGGAAAAAGTCAGAAAAGTAGTTCATAATATTTTCACCCTCTGAACGTATAGCCAGAGTAATTATGTGTGCATTTAGAGTAATATTTGTTCTACCGTTAAAATCATGGTATTGAAAAAAAGACACGCTTAAATAATTGATTAATAAGAAAATATATTGCTTACACGTTCCAATAATCCTGGGGAATGTATTGTTCCGCAGTCGGGTGCGTCAGCGTCATTATACTCCCGGTTGTAAATGGAGGAACACAGAAAACGAGAGTAGCTCTTCTAGTTTCAGACATTTTTGGTAATTGAACGATCCACATTCTCCAAAGGTTGGTACCGTTAATCTAGAAAACGTTCCAGGTGTATTAAAGTGTCTTCAGAGTTATTTTCAATTAAAAATTTGATGGATTGTAGGTTGAAATGTATTAGGCCGCCTCTGTTTTGAGCCGGCAGTCATAGGTTAAGACATTTTTGCAATGGCAGTTGCAAGTCTAGTGTATAAATATCATTGATTATGATAGACTAAAGGACTTTTGAAACAATTTCAAGAACTATTTAAAGGATTTATCAGTTTTTTTCCAAGTGAAATTATATATTCATTTCGAATTCAAAACTGAAATTATTACTGCAAGGATACTGTAGTATTTTGACCAAACATCTGTTAATTATAATGTACCTAAAAGTGAAAGAAGAAAAATCCACTGGATATTTCTACATTTTTGACTTCTAAGTTAGATCATATCAATTGAACTCGAATAACATAGTTGAATAATATTGACATTTTCCCTTTTATCACATGATGCTCAACTATTAGAAATGGGTAAAATTATAGTGGTGTATGCATGATAGAGGTAACCTGTATGTATGATGACAGCTGAATAAGAATATGGCAGTGTAAAGGGGGCGTTAAGCCCCCCCCCCCCCCCAGCCCCTGTCTCCCGTCAGGTGAGTATGAAAGGACACGACCTTGTAGGTTAGGCATGGGGGCAGAGTTAGTTTAGGTTAGTTGGTGTCCATATATTTTGCTCGCTAGAAGAACGGACTGCTGATATTCAAAGGCTTTTTTTTTTTTCCCCTTTCCGATATCCAATTTAACTGTAGGTGGTCTAATATTTGTAGTATGCTATATTTTTTTGGTATTACAGATTTAACCAAGTTCGGATATATCTCCTTACTTATAAAATATTTTTGAGATTTGTACGATAAAGCTACTCAATTCTTCTGCAAATTAAGGGTTAAGGAAATATTTGCCGTTAAGAATTATTCTTAAACGCTGTGATTTTAGTTTGTATACTGATATTGGTTTTTGTTAATGCATTGTGGGTAAAAATGTCTGATCATCCTTTGGTTTTTGGTTATGATATATGGGTAGGTCTACAGAAACCTGATTGGTTGCTTTGGTTCAAGATTATCCAATTACTGTAATTACAATTTTGGAATTTATATGTCCTAAAAACAGTGCATTGTCAGTTGACTTATGGATTCCGTTGCAGAGAGGTGCAATGGTTGTTACTCTTCATATCTTGGCGCTATTGGGCAGTTTCATGCACATTACTATGGAACTCCAGAAGTGGTAAATAAGTTTGAGTGTGAACATTCAGTGCTACCTTAAAGTGCTGTGTCCCAAGTGCGATTCTGATAAGGATTTTTTTTGTGATTTACTTTAACATAATGTAAGAATTTTTTTGTGATTTGTAGTTTGTGACCTGGGAAGGGGAGTCCGTGGGCTTGCCCCCAGCTAGGTCCTAGACCTGAGAAGGTTTGTGACCAGAAAAGGGGGATCTGAGAGGCTTGTCCGTGGCTAGGTCTGTGACCTGGGAAGTGGAGTTCGGGGGATAGGTCTGTGACCTGGAACTACTGGGTTAGGTTAGGTGGTTTTGTTATTTTATGTGACCTTTTTTAAATTTCGGGAGTGTTTTATCCTGTTTACGCACACCCATAGTCCCAGCTTCCCACCATTGTCCATATGGAACAGTAGAACGGCTTATTAGGTCAAATTCATGGAAAACTGTATTCACGCTAGAAAATATATATTTTCATATCGGATATTAAAGTTTGAAACTAATTTCACCATTTATTTTTCAAAAGAGATTGTGCAGACCTAATTGTTACATGTAGGTTTAATATACAGTCAATCTGTTTAGTCAATTAGATCCTTGAATAAAGAAAAAAAAAAGTAGAATAGGCATGATATCGTTTCGCACAACCCAAACCACCCAATAAGCGTATGCATCACAGCTCCCTTATTATGGAGGACTCGGGTGGGAAGTCTGGATTTTACAGCAGGATTGAACTCGTGTTGAATGCAATGCACTAATTAAGAAAGGGAAAATTTCATAAATTTCATCAAAATCACATGAAAAATTATTGCTCATTATGTAGTATTGCCAAATAATGGACAATTTGTATGAATACACCGAGAGCAATAGAGCTACCCTATCATTGGCACCAAGTCCTGGCTTAGCTAACCTGAACTCTTCCACTGTGCAAAGCGTAAAAAAATGCAAATTGAGTAAGGTTAGTTAGGTTCAGCCTGACCTGACTTGCATAATCTACCCTGCAATTCTATGCACCCAGTACTGCAAAAAAAAAAATTAAATAAATAAAAAAAAAATCATGGTCCCAACATATTTAAGGCAACCCTTTCAAAATATTAAATGGTGCTTCCTGTTACATGAAGGAAAAATGGGAACGACTCGTATGTTTATACAAGATTTACCGACTAACCCCTACACAGGAATGTTTACTAACCTTAACCCAACCTAGGATTGTAGATCCTTACCTAGCTAGACTAAGACACCACCCCTACCAAAAGTATTTACAATGCTGTAGATAGAAGCAATTTGAGGATGTATCTCAACGTGACACGGTACAATGCTGAAGATAAAACCAAATTATGGATGGATATCCAAACTTGACCTACTGCACGACACTAGTTCAAAACATAACTCAAATAGTAATCAGATTTTTACTTTGTCAAGTTCTGCAATGTATTTAATTATACACCTTGGCTGGTCAAAACTTTACCTAAGGCACAACTAAAAAACTTGCATAACATATAGTTGGTAACTGTATACTGTAAAAATTAAATGTATTATAAAAACTGCATTTGTTATGAAAAGTGTGGATTGTGGACTATTTGAGCATATTTTGCTCTGAATGTTAAGAGGTAAGAGATTAATAACTTGCATAACAAGAAATACATGTTAACTCGGTCTTTTCCGTGCATTAGAAATCTGTGGTAAATGATTGAGCCTATTACGGGTTTAAGACCTATTAGTCGGTGCGATGTCTTTAGACTCCCAGCTTTCTCTTTTGTTGTAATTTATATTTTTTTCAGGTAAAACATGTGAAACTAGGCACTTCTCAATACTTATTTATACAAATACATAATAAGAGAGGAAAAGTTAATCAAATTACAGTGAGCAGAAAATTTGTTCAAGTAATTTATCTTCAGTGCCACCACATGGTTGCTCTTGTTACGTTCATATGTTCCCAGCTTATATAACTCCACCCTGTAGTGCACTGTGACAATTTTCCCCCAAATGTGCAGTAGGCCCACTCACTGAGCTTGGTGCTCGAATAGATATGCTACACCTTCTCTAAATGCAGTACTATTGACTATTAGATTTTGGCAGGATGTTTGGTTGATGATTAGTTTGATCTTGACAGGTTTACACGTGACCATCCAGAATGCTTTTCTTTCCCGTGTTTAAGATCTTTACTTCGAATTGGCCAATCCGAGTCAGATATATTTAAACACTACTTTTGATTTTTTTTCTTGAAATTTGTTAAACAATGCGCTTCAGCATTTTTTGTTTATTTTTTTCAAATGAGAAGGCCTTAGTTCAGTCATGGTTACTCATTGGTGAAGATGTGATTATACTGCAGACGAAGCCATTTTAATATAATTAACTAATAACAAAGAAAGTTTCAGATTTCTAAAGCCTTGACTTTCAAGAGGTGCCTTTCTGGTCCTATATTGCAGGGAAAACTTAGTATATATGCTCAAATAGTTGATCAGTTTCTTCTTGAATGCCTTAATATCTTGTCCTTTGGATGTCTAGTGGGAGCTTATTTCATTGTCTTTGGGCAGCGTCTTTGAAAGTTCCAGAACCTACAGTTGACATATATCATGATTCCAATAATTTGATACCATCTGTTCCCTGTTCTCGTGTCAACATGATTTTTTGGCTGCACGATATACAGCAATTCTTGGATATTTTGGGAGTCCAGTTCTATTTACCTGAAGGGTTATTATACATATTTTAAATTCAATTCTTGCTTTAATATGCAGCCAGTACCTCTGTCAGAAATAAAAACTGTCCAAAATGTTCCTAGCTGTGCTCTTTATGTACAAAACACTAATGGCAGAGTCAGTAAAGTTAGACAGACCCAACTAGAATCATACTTTTGTTGATAAGTGCCATTTTGAACTTTAACCATTATCCGTTTTAACATGATTCGGATTGCTCAGACTCTGATTATTAATGTAAGAGATTACAGACTGAACCTTCGTGTAAGATAAGGATATGGTTGTCTAAGGGTGAGTGGGTAAAGCCCACACCCTAACAAGTAAGGATGCAGCTTTTAGGTCAGGTTAAGTGGGGAAGTTTGTTAGCTGGTGTTCTTGTGTATTTGTCCCTCTTAAAATCAGACCATGTTAAAGATTGAGAAGTCTATCTGAAAGAAAACGGTACTTGTGATAGCTGTGGCAATTAGTCCTATCATCTTTGCACGAAGAAACATTTTTATCTGTTTTTGTTTTATTGGTTTCTACTGTTATCTTCTGTAATTTGTTAGTTGTTCTGTAACTAAAATACAAATCTCACTATTTAATAAGGGTATTACTTTCGGCGTAGCTGAAATGACGAGCCATTAGAATTTTACCGAGGGTTTACCACCACATCGCTAGTTAAAGGAGGGTAGGGAGGGGTAGCTACCCCTCCCCCCTCACACACACCTGTGAGAGCTCACTTTGCTTTTGGCTCGGGTGATGTTCCTACTCTCGCCTATATTGACAGCCATTTTTTTTTTTTTTTTTTTTTGCTTTTTCTTCTTGACTGTGTTTGGAAGTTGGCCTCTATTATGCGAAGTGTCCCGGAGTACCTGACCGCCCTTGCGGAACTTATATTTCGGCGGTGGACACAGACCCTCACACCTTGTGCCCTTTTTGTAGGGGCCAACGGTGTGAAAGAAAGTGTGTGGTGAGTGTAGGGAATGGTCTACCTCCCAGTGGGAGAGGTTTACGCGGCGCCGGAAGAAGAAGAAAAAAAAGGGATATTTCTCCTTCAAGGGTTCCCTTGAAGAGAGAAAATCTCAAAGGCTCTTCTTCCGTAGCCCAAACCACCTCCGAAGATCCCACTCGATCGGTCTCTTCCGAGAGGCCGTCGAGTGGTAGCGTAGGCCGCAGTTCTGTTAACCGATCTCGGGGTTTGGGAGATGGAATTGCCTCCATAGCGAGGCAGCTCCTCCTCCTCCCCCGGGGGAGGATTTTAATTTTGATAATAATGTGTGTAACGATGATTTATTACAGCTTTGGGCTTTCTTGGGGCTTCAGGGCTCGCCCTCCAAGGGAGCCCTGTTTGACATGATCAGGTTGGGAGCAGCTGTCAAACAGTTGCCGGCGGTAGCAGAGGTTGATCCTCTGTCTATCGTCGACGTTGTTGTGGCAGAGGCTTCTGACGAGTTAGGTCAAACCCCTGCTGTGGTTGTTGATGTAGCGGAAGGCTTAGTTCCCCCCTGCGAACATCATTTGAGGGAGGAGCTAAGTCCAACGATCTCTCCTACAGGTGTTTCTCCCCCTCGGGGGAGTGCACTAACACTCTTCGGAGGACTGCCGATGGTCTGCCGGCTGCCACAGGTCGTATCAGACATAAAGCTCGCCCTCCTCTTCGCCGCAGAGGCCTTCCTTCACCCCACAAGGGTGTTAGGAGGCGCCTCTTCGGGTCTTCATCTTCGCGTCTTCATCTTCGCAGTCCCCCGCAGAGGATCCTCCACACCGTGCTCCGACCATTACTGCTGCATCCCTGGACCTCTCCGCAGATCGTTCGCGATCTCCTTCTCCTGCCAGACCTGCTGACCTGCCGTCACCGTTCCTGGCCACTGATGCGCTGTGGGCGCAAGCGCATCCCATTATTAAACGGGCACCGGTCACTTCGGGGCAAAAGGGGCTTTCTCACGATGTGAGTAAGTCCCGTAAGCGCCAGGTATCCCCTGCGCGCCAACGTTCTTCTGCGCAATTGCTAGCAAGTGCTGTCCTGCTGCACTCATTCTGTTCCTGAGACAACTCACTAGCGCTTACCTGCGCGCCATTGATACCTTGTTCGCCAGCGATCTTCGCCTCTCCAGCCCATATCTGCGCGCCCTCATCCTGCTACGTACCACGCACGCCCACAATCTCCTGCGCGCCCATGATCTCCTGCGCACCATCGCTCGCCAATGCGCCCACTCGCCCCAACGCTCCCTCTCGCCTGCGCGCCATTGCTCGCCGGTACACCATCGCTCGCTCACGCACGCCCTCGTCATCATCCCTGTGCCCTTGCGTGCACGTGCGCGCCAACGTTCGCCCGCGCGTAAACAAGGCAAGACCTCATTGCGCGAGCGCCAGCACAGCGGTATTCACAGCGCGATCTTATGCGCGAAATGACAGGAACACGTGCAACCAGGTCTTCATCATCGCCCCCCCCCCTCCCCATCCCACAAGCGCAGACCAGCGCGCTTGCCTGAAGCGGGGAGAACTCCGGATAGGTCCAGGATCCAACCATTGTCTCTTTCTACTTTACAGGCAGACCCTGTTGTATTATTTACTCCTAAGGATCGCCCGGTCCCTTTCCCTCCAGAGGGAGTCACTGATAGTGATACTGTCAGTAAGCAGCCATGGTTCGGGTCCATTGTCAGAGCTGTCATGTAGGCTTTCAAACCTGCCTTCTCTGAAATGGGCCTTAAATCAATGGCAGCTTCGACCCCCCTGAAGAGAAAGAGAGGAGTAGACATCGTGGTGACTTCTCCTAGGGCCAAGCTGGCTCCTCGGAAGTCCTTGAGGAAGGCTCCTCCCCCCCCCTGCCAGACCTTCTTACCCTCCCCTGTGGACGAAGATTTCCCGTCCTCGGGATTCCACCGAGGTGAGGCGTTCTCCCATCGCACCAGTGGGAGAAACCACACTCCGTGTAGGAGAGTCGTCCCTGGTAGGTGCGGAGAAGAGCCCCCCGCCATCGCTGCTAGAGTCCTGTATCCCTCCCAGGAGGGAACCGAAGGACTCAAAGACCATCCCGAAGTCGTCCTCAAGGATTCGTCCAGAGCCAACCAAACCCTCAGAGAACGTCCACGAGTCCCCCCAAGACCTTCTTTCCCTCCCCTGTGGACGAAGATTTCCCGTCCTCGGGATTCCACCGAGGTGAGGCGTTCTCCCATCGCACCAATGGGAGAAACCACACTCCGTGTAGGAGAGTCGTCCCTGGTAGGTGCGGAGAAGAGCCCCCCGCCATCGCTGCTAGAGTCCTGTATCCCTCCCAGGAGGGAACCGAAGGACTCAAAGACCATCCCGAAGTCATCCTCAAGGATTCGTCCAGAGCCAACCAAACCCTCAGAGAACGTCCACGAGTCCCCCCAGGAAGAGCCTTTGGGGACAGGAGACTTTGCTGCCAGTCCTTCAGGAGGGGAGCCACAGGAGTCAGAACATGCTTTCTGGCAGGCTCTAACCCTGATGAAGAATCTCGACGGGTTCCCGGATCCTGAGATTCCCCCTCGAGAGGGCAAGGACACGGTCCTGGACCGAGTCTTTGGCACCCAGAAACCTTCTAAGGCCAGTGGGGCTTTGCCCTGGTCCCAAGGGGTGAAGAGTGCCAGGGGCAAGGTTGAGGGCCAGCTTTTCGAGCTCGCTTCCTCCAGCCGTTCCAGTGCCGGCTACAAACTCCTCCCGCCTCCTTGAGTCCATCAGAGGAGGTACTCCGAGATCATGGGGGAGTCTTGCTTAGCTCTTCCCTTGCACCACTCTGTGGAAGAACTTATCAGGGGAGTCCCTCTAGAGAGGCTCTCCAGCCTGCAAGTGTCCTTCTCGGCGACGGAGATCTTTAGTCAGGATAAGGTCGTGAAATGTGCCATGTAGGCTACTTCGTGGCTAGACGTCTGGCTAGGTTCTCTCGGCATCCTGATACGTTCCGAGGATCTGTCCAAGGAAAGTACCAGGAAGGCCTTGGAGACCTTCCTACTTTCGGGAACGCGCACTATCGAGTTTCTGGCCCATCAAGTCTCGAACTTAGGGCCAATTCCATTCTGAAACGACATGATGCCGTGGCCGAGAGGTTCCACACGAAGGTCCCCAGCGTCGAGGTCAGTAGGCTCAGACAATCTTCCCTCTTGGGAAAGAATCTGTTTGAGCCAAGAGACGTTGAACAGGCAGCTGAGAGGTGGAGGAAGTCCAACCAGGACTCTCTTCTACATAGGGCTCTTACATCTAAGCCCTATTAAAAACCAGCACCCCAACAACCTTGCCCGTCTAAGACAAAACCGGCAGTGGCAGCAAATGCAACGGTGTCGAAGCCCTTTCCTGTCAAAGACAAGAAGTCCTCCAGGGGAGGGAAAAATCCTAGAGGGAGTGGCCGAGGCAGCAATCGCTAGGATTGGCAATCCCCCTGCATGTCCAGCAGTGGGGGGATGCCTACAAAGTTGCGCAATCAGGTGGCAGCAACTCGGGGCCGATTCCTGGACGATTTCCGTAATCAGTCAGGGATATCGGGTCCCGTTCACAACATCTCTACCTCCCCTGACAGCGGATCCAGTGTCGTTCAGCTCCTTTGCCATGGGATCGGCAAAGAGCCAAGCCCTATGGGCAGAAGTCAAGACTATGTTAAAGAAGGATGCTCTCCAGGAGGTCGTCAACGGCTCCCCAGCCTTCTTCAATCGACTTTCTTGTAAAGAAGGCGTCTGGAGACCAGTCATTGACCTCTCGGCTCTGAATAGGTTTGTCAAACAAACCCTGTTCAGCATGGAGACGGCAGACACGGTCAGATTTGCTGTGAGACCACAAGACGTCATGTGTACACTGGACCTGAAGGACGCGTACTTCCAGAGCCCAGTCCATCCGTCTTCAATGAAGTACTTAAGATTCAGCCTAGACAACAAGATCTATCAGTTCAAGGTGCTGTGTTTCGGTCTCTCCACAGCACCTAAGGTTTTCACTAGTGTTTTCACCCTGATTTCATCACGGGGACACAGGATCGTCATCCGTCTCCTCCGTTATCTGGACGACTGGCTGATCCTAGCAGACTCGGAGTCGACCCTTCTTTGACACCGAGACAAACTTCTGGGACTTTGCCAAGATCTAGGGATCATGGTAAATCTCGAGAAGCCCTCTCTGCTTCCTACTCAACGACTGGTATATCTAGGCATGATCTTGGACACCAATCTCCACAAAGCCTTCCCACCAGATGAGAGGATAGCAAGGCTGAGGAGGGTCGCAGATCCTTTCCTCAGACGAGAAGAACTCCCAGCTCAATCATGGTTACGTCTCCTCGGTCACCTTTCATCCCTGGCCCGTCTAGTTCCGAATGGTCGCCTCAGGATGAGTTCCCTACAATAGCGACTCAAGTCTCGGTGGAATCAGGGACACAATTCCCCAGATGTCATGGTCCCTATTGGCCCTTCAGAACGGACGGATCTGCAGTGGTGGGTGACAGACGAGAACCTACGGAAGGGAGTGGATCTTCTCGTCCTCCCCCGGGATTTGATGCTGTTCTCGGACGCCTCAAAGAAAGGGTGGGGGGCCCACGTTCTGAACAACAGGACCTCAGGCCTATGGTCAGAATCAGGAAAGTGCCTCCACATAAACCTGCTAGAAATGAAGGCCGTCTTCCTGGCCCTTCAACAGTTCCAACAATACCTGGCGGGTCACTCCGTGGTGGTGATGAGCGACAACACCACAGTAGTGGCTTACATCAACAAGCAGAGAGGTACCTTTTCAGAGCAGCTATCCCATCTTGCAGTAGAGATATTGAGATGGACCCAAGCCCACTCGATTCCACTATCTGCTCGCTTCATTCCAGGCAAGAGGAATGTGCTCGCCGACAGTCTGAGCAGGGCATCCCAGATATTGAGTACCGAGTGGTCTTTGGATCATCTAGTAGGCAACAAAGTCCTGACTTTGTGTGGTTCCCCGACTGTGGATCTGTTTGCGACAGCATTGAATTTCAAGCTTCCGCTGTACTGCTCCCCAGTCCCGGACCCCAAGGCACTCTGGCAAGATGCCTTCCAACAATGGTGGGACATCATCGTGTACGCCTTTCCCCCGTTCTGTCTGATGAGAAGGGTACTCAACAAAACCAGAATGTCGGTCAACCTTTCAATGACCCTGATACTCCACTATGGCATCATGCAGAGTGGTTTCTGGACCTTCTGCAGCTCCTAACGGAACTCCCGAGAAAACTCCCTCCACGACGCGAGCTACTCAAACAACCACATGCCAACATCTTTCACAAGTCCTTGGCCTCGCTTCGGCTTCACGCCTGGAGACTATCCAGCACCTCCTCACAGAGAGAGGCTTTTCGCAGAAAGTTGCGGAAAGGATGTCTGGGCACCTGTGAAAGTCATCCGCAGGAATCTACCAGGCAAAGTGGAGAGTTTTCTGTGGTTGGTGTCGTGGAAGGGTTCTCTCTTCACTCGATGCCACTATTCCAGCAATAGCGGAGTTCCTTGTGTATTTGCGGGAAGAAATGCGCCTTTAAGTCCGGCAGTGAAAGGCTATCGCTCGGCCTTAAGTCTTGCCTTCAGACTCAAAGGAATGGACATTTCCTCTTCACTAGAACTTTCCCTACTCATACAAAGTTATGAACTTACCTGCCCTCAGTCAGAAGTGAGACTTCCTCCATGGAACGTGGTTCGAGTTCTCAGGTCTCTTAAGAAGCCTCCCTGCGAACCATTACGCCAGGCTTCTGATCGCCACCTGACTTGGAAGATGGTGTTCCTACTTGCTCTGGCTTCTGCCAAGCGAGTCGGTGAACTTCATGGTCTCTCGTATGACATCGCCTATTCAAGGGGATGGGGGGAGGTAACGTTCAAATTCGTCCCTGAGTTTCTTGCCAAGACTCAGAATCCAGGAGTGCCGGACCCTTGGTTCGACTCTTTCCGGATCTCGTCTCCATTCTGTAACAGATAATCCAGACCATCTCCTACTATGCCCAGTAAGGAGTCTGAGGCTCTATCTTAAGAGAACAGCTGCAGTTCGTCCCCAGGTGCAAGCACTGTTTGTTAGCACCAGGAAGACAAAGAGAAGGGTCACTAAGAATACCATCTCAGCCTGGATTCGCAGGGTTATCCATCATTCCCTGAATCCCAACCCTTCTCCGTCACTTTGCCCTAGAGCACATGATGTCAGGGGCATAGCTACGTCCCTGGCCTTCAAGAAGAACTACTCAGTGACACAGGTTTTACAAGCAGGGGTATGGAAGCATCAGACGACCTTCACAGCCCACTACCTGCAAGACGTGACCCACAGGAGGCTCGATACTTTCTTTATCGGCCCTGTGGTGGCTGCACAACAGCTGGTTTAAACCTCAGGCTCCTTAATGGACAAGTAGCAGGGGGTTGAGGGCATTATTACCCAGTTTTAGTCTGCATGAATGAAAAGGTATGTCTGGCCCTTATTCTTTTCTTCATTCTCCCCTCTCTTGGAGAAAGCAGCATCCTGGGTTCTCTGCACAGCTGACCTCAAACCCCTGCAGGTAAACCATGTTCCCTTGTGTTCCTAGTATCAAGTTAATACTGTCACGTCCCCATACCCTGACTAGGTGGTATTGGGAGAGTCCTAGTCTTAAAGTTCCATCTAAAGGACTTCAGGTAAACTTCCTAGGACGAGTCACACTTACTTCCTTCACACACAAGCTTATGTAGGCCGCGGCCTTTGCAGAGCAAAGCGTTAGCGAGGTGCAGGGGCTCCTTATCATTGAGTGCTGACACACTCAGATACAGAGTCCCCGGGCAAAAAGCCAGTAATGGCAGGGACTTACCACCCTACCTAAGGGTTAAGTCACCCATATTAGATAGTGTGGTTTGTATTTCAGTTACGGAACAAATGACAAATTCGTTAGGTAATTTGTATTGTTCCTGACTATACAAACCTTAGCTATTTAATCAAGCTTGCCCGCCAGCCCTGTCCCTCGGAAAGTCTTACCTCTAAGCAAAGTGAGCTCTCATAGGTGTGTGTGAAGGGGGAGGGGTAGCAAGGTACCCCTCCCTAACACCCCCCCCCCCCCCCCCCGCTAACTAGCGACGGGTTAGTAAACCCTCGTTAAAATTCTAATGGCTCGTCATTTCAGCTACGTCGAAAGTAATACCCATATTAAAGAGCTAAGGTTTGTATAGTTAGGAAAAATACAAATTACCTAACGAATTTGTCATTTTAATTTGATCCAACCCAAAACCTCGATTCCCACCTAGGGTTCCGGCATTACTGTTGGGAGTTGTGTTGGCTGGGGTAATCGGAAAACGATGCCTTTGGTTTTTCATGAAAAATTGTTGGTTGGGAAAATACCGAAATCTTAGTGCTACTTTAATGCCTATGTATTTGTAGAAAGTGCTTGTGGGGAGAAAAATATATATAAAGATTCTCTTCACTTACTTGCTAGCTATCATGTCTGTAGTAAGTGCTTTGACGGGAGTGCAATCTAATTATAATGATGTTTAATTAATTTGAGTGTAATATACATAACCTTTTTTTAAGGTTTTGTAAGTGATATAGCATCATTAAGAAACTGGAAAGTTACAAAGGGTGAAGTCTCTAATCAGTGACAACTACCTAGTACCTTAGACTAGGTTAGGTGGGTATGACTTTAGACGTAATGCATCCCACTCCGTTTTCCATGGCACACCTGAGCTATGAATTTTTCTAGCAGGTATTGGTGGGATTTATGCTTATATGTCATTTGTATATGGTATGGTGCACTTGTTATTAAGATATCCTCACATTTTGAAAATTTTCCCTCCCTCCCATTCAGGCTGACTCATAGGAGGAAGGTTCTTGCCTTTAGAAAGCCACATGCCTCTGCCAGAAGGGAGTAATGGAGCTTATCCAACCGTGGGTACCCTTAGAGCTCTAAAAGCAGAGAAAGATCCTGGTTTGGTAGCCATGGATGTTACACAGGTTTCTGATGAATTTCCAGTCCCATACTGATCCATTGCCATAGGGCTGAAATAGGTAAGAAATATGCTTCCCTTGGAATCCACTCACCACCTCAAGAAAGAAGTAGACCTAACCCTTTGACTGTTTCCCCTAGATTTGATCAGCTAGGGCATGAGTCTAGTATTTCAGATATTACTGACATGCAGGAAGTAGGAAATGGTTCAAACACCCACTCCATAAAGGCAGGAAGGAGGAAATGATCAAAACACCATTCAGGCAGAAAAAAAGGAAATGGTCCAAGCACCCAGTCCTTTTTGGCAGAAAAAAAAAAGGAAAGGGTCTAAGCACTCACTCCATTCCGTAAAATTTGGAATGTGTGTATCTTCCAAACCTTCCTAAATTCCATGGAATACTCAGTGGTGGTCTCAATCACATTGATATCCTTATCTGAAAGCTCTTTGATTAGGTTCCTAGAGACATGAAGTGGCCAGGCCCTTCTTTTTTGTCTGAACTTCAGTGCCCCGTATCTGTAAGTTGCTGTACCCTACTGACGGAGATATTTCCTCGTTCAGCTCTAAGAGCTATATTTATCAGTATGCCATTCTTAATGATGGGTATCATGGGTGGTAGATAGATATCAGGATTTTTTTTTTCTTCTAAACAAGAATAATTTGATCTGTAGATATTTGCCTACTGAGAGTAGGAGTTACATGATTTATTATTGTTATTGTTCAATGGAAAATATCGGTCATTGGGTGAATTTGGATATTTTTCAAATCACCTTTTAATAGATAAGTCCTGTTCGGTTTCATTAAATGATTGTACAAAATGGTTGGCAAGTTTTTGAAATGTTTTCACAAATTTTCTTTTATTTCAGGTTCATATTGAGTGGTGAGATATGGGAGACTGAAAATGAGAGGTCTATGATTTTCCTGTTCTTCAATGAGAGATTGGAATCTGTAACAACCAATAAATAGCAGTAACTGGAATTATAAAAGTAAGGTTAATAAAGAGCATTGTGTTTAACATTTTAATAGCATTATAAAAATGTTGACTTCTTAGTAGATTGACTTTTAAGTAAATGTTAATTGGGTTAGCCCTTTTTATGAATTATGATGAATATAGATTATCAATAGGTTGCATTGGGACAATTAAATATATGGATTGAGTAGGATTTAATTTGAATAATTTTATTCGTAATTAGTCATTCAATGGAGAATTTACGTTGTAGTAGGTTGCAGTAAGATTGGGTTCTTGTATTGCATTGACGATTGTAAGTTGGACGAATTCTATATTTTATCAAATGAGTGTCAAATGTGTTAAGTGCTCTTTTTAGAAGGTATTTGTAGTAAAGAATTGCTAATGAATTACGGTGAGATTTAGTTGAAATTTTATTATGAAAGTGTTGAATTTCCAATGTTTGTTTCTACACTAATACAAACCATCGTTCTTTAATAAGAGTAATTTCAGACTGGCTGGAACTCAGCTACCAAAATTTAAAAGGTGTAATCAGTTACTGAAGTGTGGCAGTGGAACTCCGTCCACTTGCCAGCCCACCGAGAAGCGACTTCAATCATCAGGTTATACAAACATGTGCTCAGAAATTACCAGAGATATTTTTTATGTAGATATTTTATTGGTATAATAAAGAACATGACTGAATTGGAAGCCAGGTGTCTCTTTATGGAACATGTGGAAGAACATAAGGAATCGACTTTTATATACTGTGTACTGATGCTTGCGTTGGATTTAGAGTATATAGTAGTTCTTTTAACTGAAGAGGTGCACTTCCTCTATTATCCTCCATATTTAATACCGAACTTTATGGCATACTAACCACTGCTGAGAAAATAGAATTGATGTAAGGTGGTAATTTTACCATTTTTTAGTGATGCAAGGGGTGTCCTTCAAGATTTGGAAGTTTTTAATTCCAGTAACCCTTTAGTTTTAAAGATTTTAGAATGGCTTTTTATATGTGGGCTGAGAGGTATAACAGTTCAATTTTGTTGGGTTGCAGCACATATAGGAGTCTGGAAAAGAGGAGGCCGATTCACTGGAAAAGAATGCTGCAGCCGAGTTGCTACCTAAAAGATATTCCATACCCTGTAATGATTTTTTACCCACAATTAAGAATATTTATAGTAATTGATTATTAGAATAGTTTAATTGAAAATAAGAGGAGAGAAATAATTATGTTATATCCCCTTGGAGGTATAATAGGATGCCCCGAAAGTGGGAGACTACTCTTTGTCACCCCCTTGGAGGTATAATAGGATGCCCCGAAAGTGGGAGACTACTTTGTCACCTCCGCATTGGTCACACTTGGGTGACACACGTTTTTTCTGGCTGGCCAACACCAACTATATTGTGACGACTGTTTAATACCCTTGATAGTGAGGCATTTGTTGACGGAATTCCCCACTTATAGTAGCGAAAGAATTGGATGTCTGTTTAAGGCTCGAGGTGAGGATGGCAGGTTCATCCTTGCCAAAATCCTTGGACATGATGTATCGTACAATGCTAGCGGCATTTTTAAAATTCATTTCAGAAGCAGGTCTTCTAAATGCTATTTAACTTCGATAACATATTTGTTTTTATTGATTTAATTGAATATTCTTTTCCTTTTTTATTATTATTAATGATACTGCCGTCAATGACCTTTGATGTCAAGATACCAGAAAACTTCATATTCATTCATTCATCGTGTGCAAGATATTTTAATGAAGACAACGGTTTTTCATCTATATCTTATAACTGTAGCTTTGGGACAGCTGTGTGGCCATCCTACTGACTCCTCCTTGTTCTTGTTGTTGTACAGCATTACTGTTTGCTGTCTCCCTCATTAGTATGGCCGTTTGACGATAACGAATCCTCAGGAAAGGTCAACTCTTAGGCTACAATGTACATTCATTGAAGTTATTGCCATGTGGGATCATAAAGGGTGCCACCCATCCCCTTTCATTCCATGTCTTCATGATATTAGTAAGATGCTAGGGACATAACCATGTTTCTGCCGCTTTCCTGTCTTTCCCAGTAAGTTTCTTCTTCGGTCTTTACAACCCTGTGAAGGCAAACTTCAGATAATTTCTTCCTCTACCTCTTCTTTGCTAGAGCCCTGGCTGCAATTTCAGGAGAACAACAAAGAAGTTTTAGAAATCCAGTAAGTTTTACTGATAGGATTGAAGTTTGTTTGACTAAAATTTCTCTCCCCATGGGAGTGTGTGGGGTACCTATTTCCATACGATTGCCAGTAATTGTCTCTTACAAAACGAAACATAGCAAGCGCGTATATGAGGTGCATAGATAGCTGAAATAGGTATTGTTACACCTATTACTAGTGCTCAGTTATGTATTTGGAGGGGTGGACTCCTACAAGTAAGGTCTCCAGTTGCAGAATCTCTGTTAGTGAGAAATTCAAATTTTAAAGAGAGCTAGCTAGCTCTGTGATACGTTGCAGTCTCCCCGATCGGTTAACAATTTTGTACACTTTTCAATAAGGAAATTCTAGATTTTGCTTTTTAAGGTTTTCTTAGACTGCACATTTTTCCCTTGATATTTTAACTTGTCTTTAATAACTTTAGATGCTCTAGGTAATTCATTATTTATTTAGTATGGTTGTATACCCATGCAACATCATATACTTCATTAAATGCTTTATATTACGGATGGAGTTATCTAGAAATTCACTTTATAATCCTGATATCAGTACACAAGTCTGTGAAAGATAAACTGCCCATTTACCAAGTGGAATACAGAAGATTAAGTCATAATTTATGATGATATTCTTATTAATTCTTAGGGTAATTGGGTAGATGGCATAACCCAAACAATTGTTTGTTAATAAATCATTAGGTAAAGTATATAGCCCTGAGGTTTAGATTCATACAAAGGAGCATTAAAATTTAGGAGCTTCCAATTGTGAGTGCCATGACGACTCTTTGTTAAAGATTTGGAGATATAAACACACTATAATATCCTGAACAATAATACATTGTTAGCTGAAGTAAAATAAGATTAGTATTTTCATTGAACAATAATAGGTATGTCAGGGGACAAAGGCAGTATAGGGCAGCTAATGGTAGGTGAAGGCAGGATCATATAATTACAGTAATGGATAAGCTTGGATATATTTTACCTTGAATTAAGGTAAAATTGTTAATCATAGGCAAAACATATATAATGTTGTTCTACATTTAATAATGTTAAAGACGTGAGTCTAGTAAAACCAGGTGGTCAGTTTGTGTTGGATAGGTTAGTCCATGGGTGAAGTATACCCAGTAAGCAGGGTCCCTAGGATTCAAGCTTCTATGAGCCCCTTGACACCCCATAGCGACCACCTCACCCCGGCATATTTCACGATCTCTCGTAAAACTTATTAAGAAAATATTACAACTGTAGTAAATATAAGTTTTCACATTTAACACTAAAAATAAACTTTCATCCCTGGTGGCCCCTGCTCTTGGTTTCAGCTAAGTCAGCCGTATGGATAATGGGCCCTGCCAGTAAGTCAAAGAAATAAATGTTGAATAAGACCATAAATTAACTAATTAAGACTAGTTTAGTGAGACATTGTGTGTATGATAAGTTTTTCCATATTCCAAGGCAGGAAAAGTAAGACGGTGAAATTGGATAGAATAAGCTGGTTCATTAATTGAAAGCTAACCAGAAAAACCACTAAGATGAATTAATGATTGTGATAGGATACTTGGAATTAGTTTATGGAGGATCCATACAATATGCAATACAAATTCAGTATATCATTTCAATTACGAAAAAGATAAAATTAATAGATAAATTTAGAAAGTTGCATGTCGTCTTTTTAGGAGAGAGAACACCACATTAATTACTGCTTTGCACATTACTATACTCATGTATACTAAGAAATATTCCACACCTGACACTATTAGTGTGTCAATAAATCTATTTTTACTCAGAATTTCTATATTTTTCTATGATTTTTTCTATGACTAGGCTTGTGTGCGACCTGGTATCCACTGTGGTGTAAGGTAGAATACTTTATTCAGAGAACTGTGGTTTATTGAGTATCCCTTGAATAAAATTGCAGGGATTAACCGAAGGATTACTGGAGCTCCTGTTTGTCATTGGATTACCTGAGGCTAATCATTAATTATTGTAGTGAAATAGGATTTAGGAGGTAATGCTTTTTCACATTTCAAGATATACTTTTGGATGAAAAATTTGATTTAAATGTCATGGACATGTGTAGTTTGGCATTATTTTCACTAATAAATTTTAATACATCAGAATATTTTGTATTCTTTGTACTGTAATTCATCATACAGAATATTTTATTAAAAACAGTAATATCGATATTTACGTGCGTATTAAAAATATTCAATGAGTAAGACATATTTCTGTACAATTAACATCTTTTATTTATTTTTCAGACTAAAATTGCCAGAAGAGAAGGAAATTATTCTAGCCTCCTGCTTCAAATAGAAGATTAATCTGCAAAAATACACTTAAGGATGAACATCGACAGCGGATAATCTCGGAATTACTGCAGAAAAAGAAAATTCGGAAAGTTTTCGATGAGAACAGGATATCCATTTTATTAACTTCTGATTTCAAAAGGAACATCAGATAGCCTCATTTGAAGGGACCAGTCTGTTATCAAATTTTTCTCAAGTATAAAAAGACACTTATGAGAAATAATATTACAGTATTACAAATATCTTGAAATGTACAATTGACCAGATTTTGGGAGGTGGTGTTATCTTAGTCACTCCATTTATATCCCGTAAGTTCGATAACAATGACTAACTGAAGATAAAAAGGAGTATGGTTACAGTAAATAAGAGATTAACTGAAGATAGAAAGGAGTAAGGTTACAGTAAATAAGAGATTAATTTTTGCAATAACGATATTACCAGATTAATTCTAAGCTTATCGAAGTGTTGTTTTTTCTGTTTGAAGTTGTGAATTTCATTATTTAAGATATCAACTTGTATTCAGTCTAGTAACAAGTATTTTATTTGCCATTAGTTTTTACAGTCAGTTGATACAAAGGTAATTTAATTAGTTTTTAATTCTATTTCTAATTTACTTTATAATTATATTAAAAAAAAAAAAAATCAAGTAAATTCTAACCACCCAAAATCTTATGTTGAAAATTAGGCATAAATCAACATTTTGAGCTTTTTTTGACTGATAAAAATTCAGATTGCACTTTCCTAATTATTATTTGATAAACAGGCATAATCATTCAATTACTTACTTATAAACTAATTTGCGAATACGAAAAATACTGAATGAAAATGGATTCCTATTACCTCTTAAATTAGCAGGAATTATTATAAGTAATGTCAAATATATATATATTTTTTTTTTGTTATGTATTGTAAATGTTTTTTTTAATGAGGAAATTTAACATCATCGAATAATTTATGCCAGAAAATGTAAATGAGAAAGGACAATTTACTATGAAATTTGCTGCCCATGCTTTGTTTCCATTAACTAGATTTTAAATCATATATCAATTTCCTTTGGTCCTCTTAACATATCATTTTAGAATTGTGTACAGATAAAATACTGTAAACAAGTTATCTAAACGTGGGACTGAAGGGAAATTAACGTTAATCTTTTCTAGCATTAAATCAAAATTAATTCTACAAATTCTACAATCTTTATATTAAAGTACATTAATTGGATGTGAATATAACCCGAGACTAATTATTCTTACTGTGTATCATTTCATCTTTGTCTATAGTATATGCTATCTTATATCTTGTATTTTGAGATTGTCATCTATTTATCAGCAACTGTTACTGAATTTTCTTGCATAATTTCGAATATAGGCTTATGATCTCTTGATAGGTATAAGCAGATTTGCCATTAAAAAAAAAAAAAAATCTGGCGCTCTAATTAACCACATCTTTCCAGTATTGTTCTATCACTGTTTTATTTTGGATAGATGAATAGCTTATCATGTTCCAGCAATCAACACTAGAGAGAGAAAAAAAAGTAATAATAGATGATTCTGGCTTATATGTTTCAAAATAGAAGTCATATATTTGTCCCCCTTGTAATAATGACATATTCTGCTTAACTGAACATTTATTTTAAAGCCAAAGTACGAGAATTATTTATCCTATATATCAGTTAGAGTGAGAACCAAGTATGCTTCTTAAAGATTTTGTTTTATATTTATCAAATACGTTTACATATTGTGCGAGCAACTAATCCATTTATCTTGTGTAACAAGAAGCAAAGAAAAGCCATAGAATAGAATGATAGTGAGTAAATGTCAAGTTAATCACTGTATTTAAGTTCTTAAATAGTATTACTGTATGTAAGAAGGCTAATATAATCTCTCTCTCTCTCTCTCTCTCTCTCTCTCTCTCTCTCTCTCTCTCTCTCTCTCTCTCTCTCTCTCTCATCATCATCATCATCATCATTATGGAATTAAGGTTATATTCACATTAAAAAAATTGTCTCAAAACATCATATCAAATGTTTTGATAGTTTTAGTTAAAATTTCAATGTTATATTTACTTTGATCACGTATAACATTACAAATGCTTGTTTGCAGTAGCAGATCTTATTTCTTATTTCTGAGTCCAGTGAACGATCTGTTTCATAACATCATAATGAGAAAATTGCTATTCAAAGGATAAAATATCTCGTGTACTGGTTTTAAGTTTTGCAATTTCTTTATACAAAAGATGAAATTTACTGCCTCGTACTCTAGTGTACAATATATAGTCTACACGATATAGTTAATAATGGCTGTAATTTGGAGCAATTTGCAAATTCATATTAATTTTTTTATGAAAGGAATGGTAATTTAGGTTCCAGGGAAGCAAGAGTTTTATCATGATAGTCTTAAAAGAAGAAAACAATCAGTGAAGTAGTTTTAAAACTGCATTCATGGAAATGTTCTTAATGTGGATATTTTAGGTGTTTAAATGTAAAACTTACAAAATTTAATACTGAAAGGCATAAAGTAGTAATTATACATAAAGGGTTAAGATATTTAATGGAGAGAATGCCCAGACAAATCTGGTTCTTGAGATGTAGGCTAGATTTGAAGGTATACATAAAGGGGTTAACTACGTAAGGTGGTACTTTGGAGGAGAAAAAATAGTCAGGTTGTGATGCATCATTTAGGACAGTTACTTATAGGGATGTTAAACGAAGAAAAACTGGGGTTATAACAATTTTGTGAATGCCTGCAAGATTCCTCTCACCGTAGCGTTATGGAGGAGTATTAGGAAAGTTAGTACTTTTAAAATACTATTTAAGGAGATTTAGGGAGTACTAGTCTGGTAGAAATTTTCAATTGTAATAGATGGATGGATTTTATCTTTTAAATTGAGGAAAAAATGGCCTGTTAGGTAGAATGGATTTTTCCAAACAGAGTGAAGCATTGGTTATTATTGATTTTTATTTTTCACAATTAGCCAGCAAAGCAGGTATCAAAGCTTAAAACCAGTTGTTTTGTTATGTAATTAAATACTATGTTTTGTCATGTACAATCTGTTAAATACAAATGTTAATCACTAAAACTTAGAGATGTGAAAAGCTTGTATAACTTGTAACTGTACATTGGTTTAAATGATTATTTCAAATATTTCGGTTTAAATGATTATTTCAAATATTTTGGTTGTGAATAATAGACGCTATGCAATAATGTAAATTGCATAAGAAAAATTGGTTAGATGAAAATGCAAAGATACAAGACCTAGGGTCCTGAAAGATAATCTATGCCAAAAAGTGACATACCAGTGCTAGTAGTATAACTACATATATCTAAAGTTAAGGTGGATGGCCCAGCATTGGACGTCAGTTGATAGTAATATACTACAAACACTTTAGTCATATTTAGGTCCATTATAGTCAAGAGAGCTGGTAAGGATTTATTCATGGTATTGAGTACAAGCTATTGGAGTTGTAATTTATAATAAACTCCTTTGTAAATAATATAAGTTAAACAAATAAAGTCGAGCAATCTTTGGTTATAGTAATGTGAGGTCATTTCATATCGCCCATAAGAAATGTTAGAGAAATGAAGTAGTCCTGTATGAGAGATGAACTGAAGAACCTTAGTTCCGTAAAGTATTTCCTAAAATGCTTGATGATATGCACAAGCTCACATTGTTAGTAATATTGATACTAATGTCAATGGTAGACATACTTCGTGTGCTTGTATAAGTCAAATGAGGCCTTTCTAGGAATACTTTACTGATTAAAAGTTTGTTTCTAAATCAAACTATCACATGAGACCGGTTTTTACCTATCTCTCAATATTGAAAAAGAGCAAAATCTTAGGCTTTACCATTTCTTATGGGGAATATTTACCACAAGATTGCTCAAAATTAGAAGTTTCATTTCTATTATTGATGGAGGAGTTTATTCTAATTAGCCATTTAAATACCTTTTACTCTATATTATGAATAATCCGTCCCAGCTTGCTTGACTATAATGAGCCTAGGATATAATTGAAGAAATTAATAATGTTCATATTACTAGCTATTGACCTGATATATGTAGTTATACTATTAGCACTGTCAGTTTTGGCAATAAATTATCTTTCAGGACCCTAGCTCTTGTATCTTTAAATAGTTTCGTGTATACTAATTATTCTCAAGCTGTTATTTACAACAAAATATTTGAAATGATTTTATCTTAATTTTTTTTTGTCTGGTATTTGTGCTGCTTAATTTGATGTATGTAATTATTATTTTTAGTATACCATGAAAACATATGGAACTTTATCTGTCAGGATATTTTTACCATATTCAAA
The DNA here is from genome assembly GCF_036898095.1 of Palaemon carinicauda. NCBI lineage: Eukaryota > Metazoa > Arthropoda > Malacostraca > Decapoda > Palaemonidae > Palaemon > Palaemon carinicauda. The sequence goes on from NC_090727.1 coordinate 37,213,276, forward strand.
CAATGTAACATCTCAAGGAAACCCATAATAAAATGCGTATGAAACTTATTATAATTTTTAATTTAGTCTCCCTGCTATATTAAAAAGAAAACGATAAATAGAAACGTAGAAAACGGCGAATGAATAGAAAATAAAAAACGCGACATGGTAATAAAAAAAAAAATCAAATTCAATGCCACAGAGTATTCTCCCTAAGCGGCCCCCTACCCCTTCTAGTACCACCAAATGCCTTATTCCCCACGAAAAATGGGCCTAAAGGCTCGTGAAATAGTCCTTTCTCCTAATTAGTCATTTGTCCATTTAAGACTTATTGATCCCCCCTATACAGAGTTCGTTCTTCCACTCCCTCCAACCATGGAGGTTAGAGAGCAGCAGTAATAGTGTTCTATGAATATAAAATACAAAGACAAGATGGCTGAACTGTATCTCTGTAATTCATTTTGGACCAAAAATTCCACTTCTTAATTCAGCTATCTGGTATGTAGGGGTTTTCCCCCCTGACTAATAAAGTCTTGATAATAATGGGATTGTTATTTCCATTAGTTATTACTCAAAAACCTCTTATTAAACCTTGAAGCCATTCAAATGACATTTTAGGTACAGTGTATCTGAATATAAAAAACTTAAAAATTCTTTAAAGACTTTTATTGTAGAAGATTGAATGCCAAAGAGACAGGTTTCAGTATAATATATTAAGCTATAAAATGAATTAAAATGCAAATACTATATAGTCAATGACATTACATCAAATATTAGAAACCCCATTTTCTGAAAGCTTTAAACGCCATAGATTCAAAGAAAACTTAATCTTTGTCATGCATTAACCTCACGATCCGACCAAGAAAGGCTTTTAGGTGAGTCCTCCTTCATCTAACATGATGCACTGAGTGACAAAAACTTCGTTTTCTTTCTTTATCTGGACACTGTACGTTTTCTTTTATAGAAAACTGCAGATGCGTTTGAAGCTCAGCGTTTGAGGTTACACATTTCATGATTGTGAAAGTAAGCAGTGTTTTCTCTAATAGAGAGATGAAATTATTAGTAAAAAATGGAGGAAAAGGAAAGCCCACCAAGGCCATCCCCTTTCCCACCTAGTAACCAGTAACTTAAAGCAAAGTATTCTTCTGAAGAAGCAATGTTACTAGGCCCTTGAATGCTTTCCTTTTCCTTCTTTTTTTTTTAATATTTTATTAATAATTTTACATACAATGATATGTGGATTGTAATTTAATAACTCCAGGAATAGTTTGGAGCTCCTTTGAAGTTAAATGGTGAAATATTTATATATTTACATTACTATAAAACAGGTTCCAGCGATTATGGAGTTACGTTAGTTCTTTAATGAAACAAAATCATACAGCTAGACAGGGAAAACAAATCAGTAATACTGCTAGAAAGGCAACCAAATAAAAAAAATAAAATAAGCAAGATAAGTCATTTTGAAGCCTTATTGCGCAATTTCAGAACGATCCATTACTACAGACACCTGAAGCTCGGTCAAAAGCAGACAAGATTCACAAATGCCAAGTTGCCTCCCAGTCTCGGGCCATTCCATGCACATGATTGAGTCGGGTAAAAGAGAAGAGAGGTGCAAGACTACTGCCCTGACCATCCTTGCTGCTTCCCCCAGCAGACAGTCAGATCGGACCGAAGTACGCATTCATCTTACACGTCGACACCTAAATCACTTTAGCTGTGTAATAAAGTTCTCAAATGCAAACCCTAGAAAAAATAGCGTTGGAATGAGAGTTTAACATGGAACACTTTACAAAGCTAACGTTAGCATTCTAGAAAAAAAAATCATACATATTTTATGTAAACATGACTGAAAAAATAACCGAATGAAAATTGCCTTCTTTTTACATTTAAATAGACGGTGTTATACAGCATATGATTCTAATTGAATATTTACCTACAGTTGAGGTAGATTAACTTTTAATTGACATTTGATATAACTACTAATAACTAACATAGACCCACAACCAATACCCGCAATATACAATGTTCTTAGAAATATAATTGTTTTATAAACCTATTGAATTAGATAAAGTCAACCCCACTAAACACTATTCTCAGCTTATTATGTTTTAACATACTATCTTCAGCTTATGATTCCTCACTAGAGTGTAGTATCCTCAGCATTAAGCCTTAATTTGCTATTATCGTCTTTTAACTATAGATAATACTTATCTTATAATTAATTACTATGCTATAATGAGCATATATTCCCTCACTAAGGAATCCACAATCAACAATTAAAGGAAATTATTCTTTAATACGTATTTAACACAGGTCATGTCTAAATTTATATCTAACTACAAGTTACGATCAAAATAGTTGTGATCAAGTAATATTTAGTAACTAAAATTTTATATTTTCTGGATTTTTGTTCCGAACAGATTTTAGATTAACTCAACCTGAAATTAAGTTTAGAATGCCTTTTTTAAAGTTACCCGAACGAGCATAGATACAAGAGACAGACATACAACGTTCTTGGAGTACAATATTCTCTACTGAAATCCGACATCAGATGAACGGATGTTAAATAACCGATATAATTTTAGCATTGTTAGGAACATGAATGACTTTGAGCTACTAAATGCTTATCAATATAAGGTGGTTAAAATAGATACCAACGAAAGCAAATATATTGTTAGATTTCTAGATAATTATCTAGAATATCCAGCAGTTCTTCAAGAAAATAACATTTAATAGTAATTAATTCATTTTGCGTGTTAATTTGGAACAAAACGAAAAACAGAGGATCCGCAATTATAACTTCTATAAAATTTTATTTAGGAAAATATATACTAATCAAGAGAAAAACACAAAACTCTGTGAACAAAAAGGTATTATAATCTATCAATTATTGACTTTGTAAAGCTAAAATTTCCTCTTAGGTTGTTCAACAAATCGCACCAATTAATACTTCAAAACTCAAGAATCGTTAAATCAATTTTCTATTTAAAATCTTTTATGATCTAAAAAATGTACTAGAAGTAATAAAATTCGTAGATATTATATAGGTTTTAAGATAACTATGATTTAAATTTACAAGTTAGGTTTTTACATGTGTATATATATATATATATATATATATATATATATATATATATATATATATATATATATATATATATATATATATATATATATATATATATATATATATATATATATATATATATATATATATATATATATATATATATATATATATATATATATATATATATATATATATATATATATATATATAGGCCTATATATATAAATTCATGTAAAATCTTAACATGTAAATTCAAATCATAGTTATCTTAGAAAATATAAATATTTAGGCATATACGTTTAAAACTTTCAAGGGATTATTCTCTCGAAACAGTTCTAAAATTATAATGCGAGCTATTTCACAAACTTTAAATAGTAATCTTTTTATATGATATGTTTTACTGAAGCTGAGGATTCTACACTTGGGAAAAAATACTTTTTCAAGGAAACTCAATTTTGAGTCTTGCCAATGGTCTGACTGACTGGGTGTTGAAATTTCGTCAAAAGATAAACTATATAAATTTCAATACAAAACCCAGCTTAATTCTACACGAAAAACCTACAATCCTAATTAGTGCCTCTCTTCACAAAAAATAAAGTTGTAACTAAAATTCATTGAGTCTGATCTCTTTAAGGAAACGGAAAAACTGACTCCCCCCTTTATTTACCTTAGGACATGATCTACTGAAGGGAAACAGGCATAAGAAGGACCCTAACTTCCCCATACGAATCTCACACCAGTCACTCAATTCTAGCTCAACAATCCCTCATTCCTTATAGCGAGTCCACAACAATTTCAACATACAAAATCCCAACATTCAATATTTGCAAATTCTCATCTCACATAAACCAGACGCTGATATCAAGGATGAAAATGTACTGGGTTTTGATAATTTTGCTATACTGATGTGCGATTAATAACTATCTTAAGAAAGTAAAAGTGGCTTAAAATAAGAGTTCATTACCAATAAAAATTAGAAGATAAATCATCATTTGACTGTGAATCCAGCGATTAGCATTTACTTAAGACGCAGATTGGATGGAATTTAGTGATATAGCACAGCAGGCCTTTTAGGTCATTCAGCACCTAAGTACAACCGAAGAAAACCGTGCAGGTACATTTTTGTAGTAAAAGTTTTATAGTTTATATATCAAAGATCTGTTTTATTGTTGTGACTGTTCTTTAGTTGATTTATTTTAATTGTCCCCTACTTCTCATATAGTTTATTTCCTATCCTCACTTGGCTATCTGTCCCTGTTGGAGCCCTTGGGCTTTTATCATCCTGTTTTTCCAACTAAGGTTGTAGCTTAGCTAATAATAATAATAATAATAATAATAATAATAATAATAATAATATAAGAGCTTGGACTGTAAGATGGAAGAAGGAAAGGAAGAGGAGGTAAAATTAAAGGCTATAAAGTAAGTGCAGCTACAGTAGGGCCAGAGGGAACGGTGCCAAGGCCGTTATGTAACGCCTGAAAGAGAATCCTGGGACGTATACCGATGGTACTACTTCCTTCTGGTTTTAGAGAGAGAGAGAGAGAGAGAGAGAGAGAGAGAGAGAGAGAGTTTGGAGGGGGAAAGACTTTGAGAGAGAGAGAGAGAGAGAGAGAGAGAGAGAGAGAGTTTGGAGGGGGAAAGAGAGAGAGAGAGAGAGAGAGAGAGAGAGAGAGAGAGAGAGAGTTATTCTATTCACTTTGGGAATAAAAAAAGCATCACTAAGGTAGCTTGGTTATGCAATATCAAATTGCTTAAATTCTATTTCAATTAGTTTCGCAGCTCCATTAATCATCTTCAATCAAATTTTATAATTCTCCATTTAATGCTCTACTTGCTCTAGCCAGACTAAGCTCTGATTAATCTTTAAGAGTAAAAAACTAAACCAATGCTATCACTCCTGGGCGTAATGACAGAAATAATTATTTAAGGTCAGTAGTGGGCACTTTCTATTTTGACAAAATTAAAAACTTAAGAGACATCAAAATCCATAACCTTTAATATTGTACTTTAATATTTTGAGTTGTACTATCTTTAAATATGACAATTGGAGATTAATCACTTCATTAGCTTTGCTAGGGACATCCATAGATATTTTACTTCTTTGTTCTTGAGCTATTGATTACTAAATAATATTTCAAATAGGATAATTGATACCAGTTATCAAATGAATTAAAGGAAATATTTGCCCAAGTGCCAGGCAACCTAACAAAAGAGCAAAACCTAAAATGGCTACTAAAAAAAAAAAAAAATAAATAAATAAATAAATAAAAAAAAAAATCTCAGGTCTGAATCTGCCAATGATTCAGTGTGCGATGCTAATAACTTAAAAATGTCATTGTATAGTCAAGATATCTATCCATAATCGTAGTTAAGGGGTTGAAAATGAGTAAGGCGTATCATAAAGTTACTTATATTTAGGGCTTGGACGAACTTTCGAATACGTTATTTCAATTATTGGGAACTTTGTGGTGTAAAATATCTAATTGGTCTCTTATAATCTTATGAATTTCCCCCAAGGAAGGATATTGTTTGAATATAGGAATATTTCTGCACATCAGTATTGCAATAACCAGGAAAGCTACCAAGAAATCAATAAATCTTTAAAACTCAGCATATGAGGAGACGTAAACCCAGTGATTTTATGGAAATGGGACTTTCATAAATTGACCTAAGTAAAGAAATAAGTAAATATTTGCCATAAATATAGAAAATTTCGCATTGAACCCACAAACCTAACGAGATTCTTTTCAACGATTTATAAACCTATTCTTCATACCAAATCAGCTTTCACGCATCCTAACAGCTTTCACATCAACGACAAGATACAATATTCGAAAACTTATTACACAATTTCTGTAAAATGATTAAAAGTGTTATTTATCCCTTCTTTATGTCAGGGGCACAAATGACACGAGCCAAGAAACGAAGTGGAGTTTATGAACCGAGCTGTGCACCTTTTCAGAGAGCCCAGGTATCTCGCCTTAATAGAAAGCTCTGAAATGCAAGACTTCAAAATGACCCTCTTACCAAATTCCTTGAAATAGTTACGTTAAGTACACTTATCCTTAATTGTTAACATTTTAGTTATACTTTAACTTGAAGTTTTTATAAAAGAGAAAAAAATTGAAATAAGTTACCATTGATTACACATTAACTTCAAGATGATCATAAACATGTCTGGAGCACAATAAATCCCAATCCTTTCACATTAGATACACTTTCCACTACTTACATTACACAATGCATAACAAATTTGATCTTTTTGTCATTGATATAAGTTCATACAACTTTACTGGAAATGTAAATGATAGTACCAAAACCTGTACATTTGACATTATAACCTTCTACAATGCAAGCTTCTTAGACAATCTGAATATTTAATTTGAATAAGATAGTTTATATCAAATTCTAAAATCTGATAAACCAATACAAACTTCAAGAATCTGAGGCTTTTGAGCAAAGTAATAATGGTATAACACAGCCATAATTTTTCATGACTTCAGCTGTCAGGATAAAACCTTAACTGACAAGACAGCTGAATCAATAAGCAGACTAAAATCCAATATGTTTACCAAGACAGGCTGTCGGCCTTTGACAAGTACAATATATTCAAGCAAACACATTGAGCTACAGCTCTCAAGATACCAGTGAAAGAATGAACAAATTCTGTACATGGGGAATAAAATAATAGTCCAATTGAACAAGTGATTACTCTAGTTAAGATCAGGATCTACCTCATGGACCGTTTAGCCCTTTTTATGGTGAGGAATAAAATGGCAAATGCTGATTCTCAAAGAGGAGGGGGCCAGTGGGAGACTCATCAGCCATATGAGGCGAGAATCTTTGGGTTTTTTTTATAACATTTCCAAATTTGGGATAAGGAAGGATCAAGGATGGGGAGTGGGAGATCTGAAATTGGAGGTGAGCATCAGGTTGAAATAAAAGAGAACTTCTTGATGATTAAACCTAATTGAAAACTTTGCACAAACTAACCCATTTCTTTAACAATTAGCATATTATTCTTCAAGGTATATTTATGTAGCCTGAGAGAGAGAGAGAGAGAGAGAGAGAGAGAGAGAGAGAGAGAGAGAGAGAGAGAGAGACTAGATTACTTAAAGTACCTGGAAATTACAGGAGCTTCTTTAGATTGGAGTGGCCATTATATGTATCTAGTTTATAATGCATCTATTCTATACATAATCACAAATCTACGTTCATCTTCACAGCCACATGATTCCAAACTCCTCTTCTAAATTTTTCAAATATAATCAATTCACTCCACAAGTTTTGCCATCAACAGCTTTACTGAGGTCGCCTTTTAAAACTCCTAAATAAAGAAAGGTCCTTTCTAATATCAGCTAAAGGTCCCACTATTTAGATTCCTTTATTTTAGGCAATGGGTCTATAGTTAGTGATTCATAAACCAACAAACAAAGTTGTAGGGGTTGACTTTAATATCTTCCATAGCTTATTTCTTATTACCAAAATCATCACGAACACTTTATCAAAAATACTTGTTTCACTTAAATCCATAACATCTACCTGACCTTATAATCTTTAGTATTATTATTTTTTACTATGAGCATATTTTCATTCATAAATATGTAATGCTTAACTGCAAATGGTGGGTACCCCTACACATAACCCTCCAGTTACACTGTAGTGAGAGATATTATTTAGAAAAAAAGGGGGAAGAAAAGAAGCGGGAATAGAGTTGCAGTAGAAGAATATAAAGTAAGTGTACCTAGGGCCAGAAGGAACATGCAAAGGGCAGGTAGGGTCAGATAGAACGTGCAAGTGCAAGTAAAGCCAGAAGGAACATGTAAGTGCAAGTAGGAGCAGAAAGAACGTGAGAGTGCAAGTAGGGTCAAAAGGAATGCATAAGTTTAGGTAAGATCAGAAGGAAAGGGATAGTGCATGTAGAGTCAGAAGGAAAGTGTGAGTGCAGGTAGGGTTAGAAGGAACGTGAGATTGTAGGAAGGGTCAGAAGGAACGGGAGAGTGCAGGAAGGGTCAGTAGATAAAGGCGATTCCAGACAGCATCAGGAAAAACGTGCAAGTAGGCTCAGAATGAACGTGTAAGTGCAGGTAAGGTCGGAAGGAACATGCAAGTGCAGGTAGGGTCAGAAGGCACATGCGAGTGCAGTTAAGTTCAGAATTAAAGTGAGAGTGGAGGTAGGGTAGTCAAAAAGAGAGAGACAGAGTGCAGGTAGTCAGAAAGAGAGAGTGCGGGTATGGTCAGAATGAAGGTACGAGTTTAGGTAGGATCAAAAGGAAAGTGAGAGTGCAGGTATAGTCAGAAGGAAAGTGCAAGTACAGGTATGGTCAGAAGTAATGTATGAGTGCAGGTAGGGTCAGGAGTAATGTGTGAGTGCAGGTATGGTCAGAATGAAGGTACCAGTTTAGGTAGGATCAAAAGGAAGGTGAGAGTGCAGGTATAGTCAGAAGGAAAGTGCAAGTACAGGTATGGTCAGGAGTAATGTATGAGTGCAGGTAGCGTCAGGAGTAATGTGTGAGTGCAGGTAGGGTCAGAATGAACGTGAATACAGGTAGGGTCAGAAGAAATGTGTGAGTGCAGGTAGGGTCAGAAGAAATGTGTGAGTGCAGGTAGAGTCAGAAGGAATGTGCGAATGCAACTTAGGTCAGAATGAATGTGAGTGCAGGTAAGGTCAGAATGAACGTGTGAGTGCAGGTAGGGTCAGAAGATACGTTGCAAATACAATTAAGCAATGACTACAATATATCGGCAGAAATGTACTGAAGGCACTACGCCCCTTAGGAGATTATATATTTTATTTCATATCTAGCCTTTCAGTAACTTTAATACTATGCCCTGAAGATTCCCCAATCAATATTTCATAATCCTTTTATTCAATAGATGTTTATTGACCAATATTACATTACTTTCTTTATAATTTAAGCTATTAAGTATCATTACCTAGCCCCTCCATTACTGCTAACTCACTTCAAGTTTCTCAACCTCTCTCAATGAGAGAGAGAGAGAGAGAGAGAGAGAGAGAGAGAGAGAGAGAGAGAGAGAGAGAGAGAGAGAGAGAGAGAGCAACTGTTGTAAAGTAATACAAAAGGTCAAAAGGAGGATGAGTATTGGGAAGAAATTATTCACATTTCAAAGAATATGAAATACAAGATACTATAGTATTTTTTTTATATTTATCATATAAATCTCAAGAAGTTTTCTAGTTTTCGTCTTTAGAAAACACAGAATTGCAAAAAGGGCATACATTATTACTCTTGATAGTAAGCAAAGGTTTATTACTGTGCAAGATTTTCCTTTAGCAATATAAAAGATTTACAGAAGATTGTGCTTTTAATATTTTCTTATTTAAGAAATTAAACGGGATGAAGCAAATTTATCTCTAGTTTTGTGATCTTTTGGCAGATAGCATAGGCAAAATAACTTTAGGGGCTACATGTAAGCAACATACCTTGAAATCTATTGATACAGAAGTTCTCTTTTAAATTTCCCTAATAAAATGAAAGTAAGAATATTAGAAATGTATAAATCTTAAACCCACCAATAACATAGACTTTTTCAATTACCTCTTAATTCCCGGAGCAAAAACAGATAACTCTGGAGTCTAGAGGTTGTCAAGAAAATTAGAGCTCTTTAAAACAAGAGTAATTGAATAAAAAAGGAAACTATGGAATTACTTATATAGAAACCAGAAAACAATGAGGGACATCAAATATCCAATCCAATGAGTCCAAAGTAATAACTCATTAGGCCTATGTGTCTAAAGGACAATTCCATACACAAAGGATTGCTCTAAATAATTCCTTAAGCAATGTAGTGTTCCAAATAACTTATAGACCAAGGAATGTCACAGATAGCTTCATTATTCAATGAGTTCCCAAGATAACCCCATAGAAGTGTTTTAAAGAACACTAAAGACGAAAGTGTCCAGAATAACTTCCAAGACCATGAAGGGTTATGAATAACTTAATGGACAAAGAAATAAGACCGAAATAACTCCATAGAAAAAGTGCGTGCTACATAAGGAAAATTTGCAAACGAAAGAATAGTAAAAACTTGTGAATCAAACAAGTGAACAGATACCTTATTGAATCAAGAAATAACTGGAATAACTCCATGAAGGATTCCAAGATTACTACATACACTAAAGATTATCTCAAACAAAATAAAGAAAAATCACTTACAGAACCTGAATTTTTCCACAATTCATGACTAAAGAGTTCCTCAAATAACGCTATAAACTAAGGAAATCAGAACTGAGAAATGTAATCACGAAAAATTAGTGAATCAAGGCATTTCCCAATAACAAATCTTTGCTCTGAGAAAATTCATAAAATAAGAACTCTGCAAGACTTTTTAGAATACAAAATAATCCCAAAAAGCCTGAATACTAAAGAGAGATCTTTATACCACAAAGTGACCGGAAAATATATTTTTAAAACAAAATTATCTGATAAAAATCTGTAAACAATGATTGCTCACAAGAGCAATGACTGCCCAACGTAACTTAACAGACCCAAGAACTAACAAACAGGATATGAGAATATACTTTTACGAAATACTTTAAATCAGGTCGTATCAACCACCTCACAAAAACAAGTCAGGATGAATTTTAAATTTCTTAAAACCAAACTGACCCTTTCAAAACTGTCAGACAGACGGGCCTAAAAATTTCCTCAAATCAGGCATAATCTTGAAACTTACCAAAGCCCTTTAAAACTTTGCAAACCTAAGCATGAAAGAAAATATTTTTAATTGATATGGGAAGATCATAACAATTTATATAATTTTCCTAAATCATTTTACAACAAAAAGTAGAAAAACATAGATATACTTAGATATCCTCAGGGTGAATATCCCAGGAAACCAACATAAGTAATTACCATTATTGAGTAGTAGTTATTAGTTGCTAGTGATTTTATCAAACTATTTACTTCTCCAGATATCTAGAAATATTCTAAATTCAGCCTCAATATCAATCCTTTCCTCCAGTAATAATTGGAGCAAAATTATTTCAACAATTTCTTAAAGACAAGACAAACAGAAAGCCTTTAGAAAAACTAAGATCTAAAGGATGGTAAATTGTGAAATCATCATTGCATTTCCAAATGAGATTCATATTTTCCTTATAGAAACACTAAAAACCTATCACGAATAGGGAAACAATCTTTAAGACAGCCAAAATTTCTGTTTCAGGTCTTGATTAAGAATGAATTATTAACCTATGATAGCCTTTGAATTTTGTATAAAGCCTTAACTCCTTAAAAACCCTAGCACTTCAAACTCATTAAACAATGAAAAAGAGACTACAGAAGACTTTTGGTAAAATATCCGACTATAGATTCTTTAAGAGAATAACTTTCAGGATACAACCTTCATATATGATCAGTTACTAACAACATGAGCTTGATAGCTTAGCAAAGTTTACCAGCATACATTGAAACCAGCAAAATAAACAAAAAATAAAAAAAATAAGATAAGAGTTATGATTTAGCCAAGTAATTTTCTAGATTATTCAGCATCATTAGCAGGTTTCAAATCCATCAGAACAGGAAAAGTGGAAATAAATCACTGCTGCTGAAATTTAATTATTCACAGAAATGCAGCATCGAAGCAGAGAACTCCGAAAAAAAGGATAACAATCCTCATAGGTTTCATTCCATTAAGGTGCATGTTATGAGTTCTAATTAAAGGCAAAGCTTAATGACCTTCAAGTATCTATAGAATAGGAAGGCCTAATGAGAAGTATGGATAGAAAAAAAGCCTTCTGATACCATAAGCTAAAACTTTAGTCACAAGCTCCCACTAGACATTAGAAAAGACTAAAGATATGAAGTCTTTCAAAAGGAAGCTGAAGACTTTCTTTTTCTCTAAGTGCTTCGATAATGTAGATTTGCCAATTAACTCAGATTACGCTGGGTGGTTCTCCTATGAATGTATCGGAATCAACAAACAGATTTTATTGGTCCTGTAGTCTACAAGGTTTCCAAGTATGACAGGACCAGGAAAACACAGGGTTAAAAACCCTGAATTATCAAGTAGCTTTCCAATCTATCAGCCTTAATCCAATGTCCATAGGTGCTACCAAGAGCATGGTAGCATAGAAATATATTGAAGAATATGGAAGGAAGAAATGGTGTAGGGATATTGGATTGAATGTTGTTTTACATTTACATGAAATAAATAGAAAATTTACCTAAGGTTACCACAATGCTTGTTTGTGAAAAAACTAGAAATTTAATATTGGTGACAAAAGTTTTAGCTAATATGTTTTCTGATTTATAATGCTGTGATAATAATGCATTTTATCACTTCAAATGCTCTTTATAAATTATAGCCATTAATTACCAGTATTACAAATTCAGGTAGCATAAAAACAATACCCCACGTGTGCTTAGAAGAATGGCAAACATACAAGCATTGTGGTCAAATTAATTTAGAATCAAGTGGCACACAACAGAAAATTATATAACCTTCTCCTGATGAAACAAGCTATTGCTAATATTCTCATACCCGTATAAATGCGAGAAAAAATATCACAAATAAAATTTTCCATTGATGAGAATACATAAGTGAGATTGAGATTTAATATGAAGGCTTCTAGGGAATTTAGTATGACACAAGATAGCAAAAGAATTAGTGAAATTTCAAGTTGGGAATAAAGTGGAACTCAATTCTACGTATAACTTAATTTTACGCCTTGTACTTTGTTGAAATTTTCAAATAGAAAACCAACAGTAGTGTTAACGATCGTTAAGACTTAATGAATACAACATTAAAAGAAAATTGTATGGCACAGACTGCAACAGATTTTAGGATTTATAGAAAATGACAAATTCGAAGATAATTTGTATTTTTCCTAACCATACAAACCTTAGCTATTTACAAAGGGTTATTACTTTTAGCGTAGCTGAAATGGCGAGCCATTAGAATTTAACGAGGGTGTATTACCCCCGCGCTAGTTAGCGGGGGGGTAGGGGAGTGGTAGCTAGCTACCCCTCCTCCCCCTCACACACAGGTGAATACTCACTTTCACTTAGAGGTAGGACTTGTCTTGGGGGACAGGGCTGGCGGGCAAATATGTGTAAATAGCTAAGGTTTGTATGGTTAGGAAAAATACAAATTATCTTCGAATTTGTCATTTGTTCCGTAACCGAAATACAAACCACGCTATTTACAAAGGGTGACTTATCCCTTAGGAAGGGTGGAAAGTCCCCAGCCATACTGGCTTTGGCTTTACCCGGGGACTCAGAATCCGAGTGAGTCGCACTCGAGAAAAGGAGTCCCTGCACCTCACAAGTTCCTTGCACCGCAAGGAACCATGTGGCCTACGTAAGCTTGTGTGTGAAGGAAGAAGTGTGACCCGTCCTAGGCAGTTGACCTGGAGTTCCAGAAGGAACTCTGGGTTAGGACGTTCCCAATACCACCTCGTCAGGGTATGGGGGACGCGACAGTATTGACTCAATACTCGGAACACAAGGAAGCATGGTTTACCTGCAGAGGTTCGAGGTCAGCTATGCAGAGACCAGGATGCTGCTTCCCCGTAGAGGGGATGATGAAGAAAGAAGTAAGGGCCAGACATACTTCTTTCGTTCATGCAGACTAAAACCTGATAACAATGCCCTCAACCTTCTGCTACCTGTCCAAAAAGGAGCCTGAGGTTAGACCAGCTGTTGTGTAGCCACCACAGAGCGATAGAAAACGTATCGAGACTCCTGTGGGTCACGCCCTGCAGGAAGCGGGCTGCGAAGGTCATCAGACGCTTCCAGACTCCAGCTTGTAGCACCTGCGTCACAGAGTAGTATTACTCGAAGGCGAGGGACGTTGCGATGTATCCAACATCGTGCTGTAGGGCGACGTGACGGGGGAGGGTCTGAAGACAGGTCGAGATGAATGTCCTTGAGTCCGGGCTGAAGAGGTATACTGGTGACTCTCCCCCCATGTCCTCCTTGTGTTCCCAAATCGGCTGCAACTGAGGCCAAACTGCAGCTGTTCCCAGCGCTAACCTCTCGATTCCTGTACTGGCAAGAAAGAGAAGGTCTTGGGACATCAGACACAGAATGGAGACTCAAAATCTTGAATGAATCGGACCGAAGGGTCGGGACCCTCAGATTCTGAGTCTAGCCAACAACTCAGGAGCGAGCCTGAATGTTGCCTTCTCCTCTTCCTTAGAAAGGGGGGGAGTAGTAAGAGACCAAGAAGATTGCTTACACACTGGCCGTGGCCAGAGTGAGCAGAAGACCCAAGGCGGAATACAATCCGAGGCCTGTCGTAAAAGGGTCTTGAGAAGATCTCTTAAAGGACTAAAAGTCCGAGCCATGCTCCAAGTCGGAGGTCTTCCTCCGACTAGGGCAGGGACGATCGTAGCTTCGCATGAGCGAGGATAGATCCAGCGGGCAGGAAAAAGTTATTCCTTTAAGCCTGAAGGTCAGGGAAAGGCTGAGCGACAGGCTTCATTGCCAAGAGCGGAAAGGAGTTTCCTCCCGCCGAAAGGCAATAAGACCGTTATTGCTGGAGAAGAGGCCTCACGGGAAGAGGTATATCTCCCACGGCACCAACCACCTTAGACTCTTCACTTTGCCTGGGAGACCCCTGTGGATGACTATCGCAGATGACGCGACCTCCGTACCGCGACTGTAGCGGGTTGTCTCTTCTAGAGGAGGAAGCGTAGTGTCTCCAGGCATGAAGCCGAAGCGACGCCCCGGTTCGGGAGAGATGTCGCAGTGTGGTTGCTTGAGTAGTCTGCGCCGTGGGAGAAGCTCTCCCGGGAGTTCCGTCAGGGGAAGCAGAGGGTCCAGAAACCGTTCTGCGCATAGTCCCAGTGGAGCTCTCCCATTGAAAGGTTGACAGACAACCTGGTTTTGTTGAGACCCATTGTCCGCAGACAAAAAGGAGGGAAGACGCAGGCGTCGAAGTTGTCCCACCATCACCGGAATGCATCTTGCCAGAGTCTCGGGGTCTGAGACTGGGGGGAAAACTAGCGGAAGCTTGAGGTTCCAAGCTGTCGCGATCAGGTCCCCCAGACCAGCACTTGCTGGTTACCCAAGGTCAAAGACCCTTAGGTACACTCTCTCTATGAGGCTCTGCTCGGATAGTCTGAGAGAAACATTCCCCTGCCTGGAATGAGAGAGCCGATGGTGGAATTGAGAGAATCTCAATCATCCCGGTATCTCTACTGCAAGATGTGAAGGTGTGAAAATGCGTCCCCTGCTGGTTAGCATGAAGTCGACACGCAACGGGGCGACTTGGCAGGAGCGGTAGGATCTGAAGAGGGGCCAGACTAAGGCCCTTAAGCCTGCCTGAATGATGGAGAGGTATCCTTCAGGTCTTGACCATAGGCCTGGACCGGAACATGCCCCCCCCCCCTTTCCTTTGACGAGTCCGAGAACCGCATCAAGAATGTGGGGAAAGGACGAGAATATCCACTACCATCAAGAGGCTCCATAGGTCAACACCCATTGCAGGTTTAATAGTTCCGCTGGTCCCATAGGGCCAGGGAGTCCGGTTAAACATTGCCTGAAGCCACCGGAACTTGGATCGCCCCACATGGAACTTATCCTGAGGCGACCGTTCGGACTATAAACGGGTCAATGAGGAAAGAAGAACTAGGAAACGTTCCAAGGTAGGGCTGAAAACTCTGCTTGACTGAGAACAGGTACTGCGACTCTCCTCAGTCTTGCCACAGTCAACCGAAAGGAAGGCTCGGAGGATGTGGTAACAGAATCTGGCGTCCCCAGGTGGTCACCCATCCAAGTACCGACGTTGCTTAACCTCGCTGGACGGACGAGAAGCGGGGTTTCCAACGTGGTAAGGCGGTTGACTCAATATCATGGCCAGATACTCCAGATGTTGAGGCAGAGGAAGAGAAGGCTCCAAGCAAAATACCATGAGCCCACACTCATGGTCAGCATTCGGAAGCTTTTCCCGGCGCTGAAGAAGGTCGAAACCCGAGCCTACCGGAGTTGACCAGCCCTCCAAACAGCAGAGGAGGCGAAAGTCTGCACCTGAGCGGTCAAAAGGAAGGCAGGGAGAGTTCTCTGGGGAAACACACCTGCTATGCCACGGCGGGATAGCCACACTGCATCATAAGCAGGAATACTTGCAGTTTAGGCTGAATTCGACGAGCACCCTGGAAGATGGATGGAATGGAAACTGAAAGTACCCGTCCTTCCGATCCAGGGTTAAAGGAGTCCTGTCGCCTCGTTACCAGTCTGATCGATTCTGCTGGTCTACGCTGGCCGAAGTTTGTTCGACAAACTTGATCAGGGCTGAGAGGTCGACTATGGACATCCCCTCTCAGATCCTTCCTTACAAGAAAGGATCGACTGAGGGGGCCGGGGGTGAAGCCGTCGATGATCCTAAGGAAGACCTTCGCCTAAGGTATGGATCATTCTGCCCAACCGGGCAACTCTGCTGATGCTATGGCATAGAGGTTCAGAGACACTGAATTCGCTGACAGAGACGGCAGGCGCGATATCCTTGGCTACTCACAGAGATTGTGCGGGAATGGGCATCGGGAAGCTGTCATTCGGATGAGTAACCTTAAGCATCCTCCCAGCGAAAAAACCTGCAATCCTAGAGTTCGTGAACTCCTTTTAGGACTATGCCCTCCCCCGGGGAAGTCTCCCGTGCCATCTGTTCCTGACAGGAGGAAACTGCAATTGGACACCTTGTCCCAGTTGTCGTAGCCGATAACTTAGGCCGACGTGGTTGAAAGAAAAGGGAGCTGGAGCCCTGCAGAGTCTGGAAGAAAGCGCCTTGGAGGAGTGAAACCGGAAGTCGATTTACTCCGCACAGCAGATGTTTAAGTCTCTGTCCTTGGGCAAAGACAAAACTCTTCTCAAGGATGGAAGGGTGTCTGAGGTCGTTGACCTCCACAGATGAGACACCCGAAGGAAGCCTTCAGTCAGTGCGTCCAGATGGTACAACATCGAGCTTGTCCGCAAGTAGATACTTAACGACGAAAGGCCAAGGTGCCTGAGCTCGAGAGGAGGAAAGTACCCTTGATCTTCCTGTAGCTTCCTTGAACCAAACCTCGGGCCGTAACCGAGGAGGGAAAGAACCTGGTAAGCTCCCAGAGGAAGAGGTAAGCAGTCACCCCTTGTCCGATGGAGAAATCTTCAACGGAAAGCCCCCCCGCCAAAAATCCTTCCAGGGCGGGAGAAGGAGAGAGTACTCGTGCAGGAGTGGGGACCCTCGAGACCGACCTCTTGGGAACCAACTTCGCCCTGGGGGAAGTCACCACGAAGTCCACTCCTCTCTTTCTCTTCAGCGTAGGAGAGACAGCCGCTGGTTTGTTACCCTGGCCGGTGAGTGCTGGTTTCATAACCCTCATTAACGCCCGTGCCAGCGGATCAAACCATGTCTGCTGCTCCAAGGACACAGAGTCCGAAATCCTCGCTAAGGTGAAAGGGATCGGGCGATCCTTTGGAGAGGACACGACGGTTCCTGCCTGAAAAGAAGGTGGGAAGAATGCTGTACTGACCTGTCTTCGTCCTGCACTACCAACCTGTGCTTGGATGGAGGTGATCCCGAGTGCCGCCTAGGAGCAGGCGTCCCTGCTGCTACCACCGGCTGTGGAATTCGCCGCGAACTATGGTCGCGCGAGGGCGAACGGTCGCGCAAAGGCGAATGGTCGCGCGGGCGCACAGGCGAGTGGTCGCGCGGGCGCGCAGGCGAGCGGTCGCGCGGGCGCGCAGGCGAGCGGTCGCGCGGGCGCGCAGGCGAGCGATCGCGCGGGCGCGCAGGCGAACGATCGCGCGGGCGCGCAGGCGAGCGATCGCGCGGGCGCGCAGGCGAGCGATCGCGCGGGCGAGCGATCGCGCGGGCGCGCGATCGCGCGGGCGAATGGGCGTGACGGCGAGGGATCGTGCTGCCGCGTAGGTGAAGAAGATCGCTGGCGGTAAGCGATGGCGAGCAGCATGTGTAGGTGAATGATCGCATGATAGGGTGCGATGGTGATCAGCATCCGCAAGAGGGCGAGCGTTCAGGGTTGTGCGATGAGGAGCAGCATGCGTAAGCGGGCAATCGTGCAGGGTTGTGCGATGGCGAGCAGCATGTGTAGGTGAATGATCGCGTGAAAGGGTGCGATGGTGATCAGCATCTGCAGGAGGGCGATCGTTCAGGGTGGTGCGATGAGGAGCAGCATGCGTAAGCGGGCAATCGTTCAGGGTTGTGCGATGGCAAGCAGCATGCGCAGGTGAATGATCGCGTGAAAGGGTGCGATGGTGATCAGCATCCGCAAGAGGGCGATCGTTCAGGGTTGTGCGATGAGGAGCAGCATGCGTAAGCGGGCAATCGTTCAGGGTTGTGCGATGGCGAGCAGCATGCGCAGGTGAATGATCGCGTGAAAGGGTGCGATGGTGATCAGCATCTGCAGGAGGGCGATCGTTCAGGGTGGTGCGATGAGGAGCAGCATGCGTAAGCGGGCAATCGTTCAGGGTTGTGCGATGGCGCGCAGTTGAGGGTCGCGCGATGGCGATCAGCATCCGCAGTTGAGGGTCGCGCGATGGCGATCAGCATCCGCAGTTGAGGGTCACGCGATGGCGATCAGCATCCGCAGTTGAGGGTCGCGCGATGGCGATCAGCATCTGCAGTTGAGGGTCGCGCGATGGCGATCAGCATCCGCAGTTGAGGGTCGCGCGATGGCGATCAGCATCCGCAGTTGAGGGTCGCGCGATGGCGATCAGCATCTGCAGTTGAGGGTCGCGCGATGGCGATCAGCATCCGCAGTTGAGCTAGTAGCTGGCGAACCATGTTCCTTCAGAAGTGTTGGAGAACGTTGGCGTGCCAGCTGTAACACACGTGGGCGATCCGGAGATCGCTGGCGAGCTGATGATCGCTGACGAGCTGACGATCGCTGGCGAGCTGATGATCGCTGACGAGCTGATGATCGCTGACGAGCTGATGATCGCTGACGAGCAGAAGGCTACGCGTGGAAGCCTGCGTAAAGAAGAGTCCTTGACCCCGACCTGAACCGAAGTTCTAGATCGCGAGGGCGAACGTGGGCGCACAGGGCACGTAACAGGAACCGCAGGGAAGATCATCTTGAAAGCGCTGACGAACAGGAGAGCGCTGACGAACAGAAGGGCGCGCAGGGAAACCCTGACACGCAAGGGAAGAACCCCCGTGGGGGCAACCCTTTGCCCCGAAGGGATCGTTGTCCGCCGGGAGACTGATGTCCGTCGGAAGACCGCTGTCCGTCGGGAAGACCGTTGTCCGTCGGGAAGACCGTTGCCCGTCGGAAGACGAGATTAGACTGCTGTCCATCTGCACCAAGACGGAAGATCGAGAAAAAGAAGTTGTAGGCTGCAAACGGAGATTCAAAAAGGCGCCTCAAGCACCCTTATAGGGAGATGAGAGGCCCTTACGACGAGGCGGACGGAGGGCCTTACGGCGAGGGAGGCCAACAGCAACAGCAACAGAAGAAACCTCCGAAGAGGAGTCTCTATGAGTGTACTCTCTCGCGAACGAAAGAGAAACACTTCGTGGAAGAGACTGGTCAGCCAGTGACCTAAAAGGGGCAATCCTCCGAAGAGGAGCTCCTGCAGTTGCCCAGCCCCTTGAGCGAAACTGCAGGTGCGACCGCTCAGCACCAAGAGCATAGTCGCACGAAAAAAAAGGCAAGAGAAGAACCCCCCATAAGAGGAAAAGCTCAAGCCTGGACAGGAAAAAACTTCCCTCGGAAGGAAAGTTATCCGCCCAAGGAGGCAAGCCTCCTGACTGTTCTAAAATGAACTGGAGAGCTGTCCGTCGACACGGGAGTACTACCAGTAGAAGGAGACACGCCCCTGACGACAATACAAGGGGGGAGGCAGCAACAGCCGAATCCCCAGGATTCAACCAGACAGCTCACACCGTTGCTATATTACAGAAACGAACTAGATCGGTAACTGTAAAAAAATAAAACAAATAATATTAGTACACATTCATTCCCCCGGGAAGGCTCCGAAGAGGAATCCCGAGGAAAAGGAACAAGAATTACACAACAGGCACGTGCCCTCACAACCACTTACACTCGCGGAAGGAGAGCTGTAACCAAAACAGAATTATAACAATTATAATTATGTAACTATGTAATTATGTAATTTAAAAATGAATGAACACTAAAGAAAAAAAAACGAAAACCCCGAAAGGAATCGTTCTACAAGCTGAAAAATTAACAACTACAATTAGATTCATAAACTAATTGAGACAAAATGTACGGCGTAGCAACCCCACCCACACGGGAAGGAAGCTACAAGGGCGTAGTAAAACATAGTAAAAGGGTGAACGACCTCAAGAGAGAGAGAGAGAGAAAGACCGAAGTCAAACTCGATCGCAACCCATAAAATTAGGCCGTGGTGGCCTAACTGCCGAGGCCTCCACGTAGATATCGTACACTACACACACACATCTGAAAAGGAAACTTACTTATTTCTATACTCAAATATATATACAAACATGAAAACATGTTTACATATATATTGAGTAAAAGAAAAGTAAGCGAATAAGTAAAGACAAAACAGACAATGGCTGCCAAGCGAGGACCAAGACAGAGAGACGTCTGTCACAGTCCGAGCCAAAAGTGAAAGTGAGTATTCACCTGTGTGTGAGGGGGAGGAGGGGTAGCTAGCTACCACTCCCCTACCCCCCCGCTAACTAGCGCGGGGGTAATACACCCTCGTTAAATTCTAATGGCTCGCCATTTCAGCTACGCTAAAAGTAATAACCCTTTGTAAATAGCGTGGTTTGTATTTCGGTTACGGAACAAATTAAAATTTTGCAGTTGAATTATAACAGCTATCTTTAGCTGATTAATTGGGTAATATCAAGGTACTTAGATCCTCCTTGTGAACAGATCTACACAAGAAATTTGATAATTATTCATTCTCCCCACACCTAAATCAAGGCCTGATTTTTTTTTTCGAGTCATAGATCCCGAATTCCACTTGCACAGTTAAACAGGAGTTTTCTTGTAATGAATGGGCATCAACATGATATCTGCCGTCAGTCTTTTGTTTATCTCAAACTAGGGACCAACTTTATCCTGAAAAGAAAATATTCCATTAGGTACTCCTCTCAAAATTTAGGACAGAAAAATAACCCTTGATTGGTGAACTCACACATAATAAAATATCATATAAAAATTGTATTTAGAAGAGATTATAGTAGAAAATTACTTTGCTTTTCATAGTTTTTCATTCATGAAAATCAATAGAAACAAGCATATATGCATTCAATACATTCAGTTTATAAATGTTTTATTATGTGATCTGAATGAACCATTTAGATTTTATATAAACAAAACAGATTTAATTCCTGAGTTCACTAAAACAAGGATTCTTAGATGGAAGCTACTTTTAACAAATGCAAATTAAAGTATTAGTTGTAATGCACAAAATTGTTTGAAAATTATAAGAAAAGTGAGAAGTAATTGAAGGAGGATTAACATTTATATTAGAAAACTCATGAATTCTCAATAAGGAAACCACTAATTCATTACTATTAATTAATCAATTATATTTCCTATTATATTTCTCTAACTGAATAACATGAACTAAAATCTAGGTTATGTAAATGAAAAATTTCAATATTTAGTCGATTCGTTTATGAAATTTCATCACTTGCAAGTTTTTCTTCAAGGTAAATCGTAGCTATGTTCATTTCAACTCGTGATAAAAGAGACTATGAATAAGTATACCCTATCTAGAACGGTTGTTC
>NC_090727.1:37237520-37262520 GCF_036898095.1 Palaemon carinicauda
GTATATTTTGAGCACTAGATTGTACACTGTATATAAGCTACCTTCCATAAATATTTATTACCTACTCTGTTACCTAACAGAAGTGTAAATTTCTAGACAAAAAATAAGTAATGAAAAGTTAAACTTATCTTTAAATTGAAGTCAGTTGAATCTTACATCCTTCATCCCTGTTACCAGGTTTGATATAGAAATGCTAGATTTAATCTTGTACCATCAAAGTTCCTTCAGCTTCCTTCTCCTTCCCACATCACTAAGGGAATCAGCTTGTCCACTGGGATTTTTTTGTTTTTTGTTTTTTTGTTTACTGGCTTCAGCTTTTGGATTGCAAATGTGCAGGTAAATAAACGCATCTGGAAGAAAAGGGAAATATATTTACTCCAAATATTCACCTTCAAGTCATAACCTGACTCTTAATTAATTTAATACATAAAGTAACTTTTAGGATTATTTACTAAAATAACTGGCACATTCAAATTCGAGCTTTTAGAGATCAATGTAAGAGACACTTCTGAAACTTGAACTTGACCCTGCTGTGATGTTCTTCAACAAAACTATCTAAAGGAAGAATAGTGCAAATAACGAAAGCTCGTCAAAGAATAAGACAGTTCAACTTGAATAATTATCTGCAACTATACTAGTATCAATATATAATTGCATTTAATGTATTAAGAAGTGAATAAAATTAAAATAATCATAATAAAATTTCAGCTAAGTCACTGCTATAAAAATTAAATTCA
Organism: Palaemon carinicauda; assembly: GCF_036898095.1. Taxonomy (NCBI): domain Eukaryota; kingdom Metazoa; phylum Arthropoda; class Malacostraca; order Decapoda; family Palaemonidae; genus Palaemon; species Palaemon carinicauda. The sequence continues at coordinate 37,238,258 of NC_090727.1, forward strand.
AGGGTTGCGAGTTTTAATTTTTTGAAGGATCGTAGTAAGGCAATTATAGATACAGTCGTCATCTTAGCTACTCTCAGACTTGCTTAGTCCTTGCTAATGATGTGTTGAAAACTTACTGTTCCCTGGTACAGCCCAAAATGCCAGTTGGTAAACATGGGGTATAAATCTTTTATCGAGTACCAACAGGCACACAAAGTAAGTACTGTATCAGTAAGATTTATTGATAGTGGTCTTATGGCACGCTGTCAGTGCCAAGGAGGCAATTCAACCCTAAATTAGACTAAGAGAAATCACCTGAGATACACTAAGAAGTAAAAGTTGATATGTTGGACAAAAGGTTGCATGAAAGACAGTTGGAATGAAGGAAAGGTAGAGGGGTAAAAAGAGCACTTAGGTATGGGCCACAGGGAAACCGTGAAAGCTCTTAAGGCATACCTTTAGTGCATTGCATAAGGTACACTGACAAGAATGTTCCTCGAAGGACAGAAACTAAACATTACACAAAAATTACAGTAAAAGAAATTGACAACACAGCAGTGATCCATTCACTTCATGACTGAAAAAAGGAGACATTGAAATAAAGTGAAGGTAATTCATTCTTGATAACTATCTCTGCATCATGATACTGCTTTCTGTTTTTCTCAAGGTACCAAGCATGGATTTAGCTATCATAAACCTTTTTTATATAGACATATATACCATTCAAAGGGTAAAAATTGGCATTTGTAATTTTTCACCGTTTATGAGTTTGATATATTGGACCAGGTTCTTCGAACTACACAGATTTGAAACAGTTTGTAATTTGAATTTCAGCGTCAATAACAGACAGCTTTTCAAATACAAAATATCTATTGTTTGTTGGCAAATTAGAGTGAGAACTGAATAACACTAATATAAATCTTTTCCTTTTGACATTTCTTGAAACAATAAAGAATATTAAACATAAATAGAACAAAAAGAATCACAAAATTTCCTTTTCATGATGAGTTTTGATGCAAAAGTACTTGAAGTCATGAGCAATAGGCCAACAGGTTCGGACCATGAGCTCCTAAACTGAGGAGTGCTCAGTGGTATCCTTTACTGTGAAGATGAGTGGCTTCCTTAGGAAGGAATATAGAAAACATTTGATCGGGATACTATTTGGCATGTGGCTGCTTGGCAGCCATCGGGGTTATATCAAGCCTCAATGACTTCAACTGACTGCTGAGTAATCAGTGAAATGGGAGGAAATGAGGAAGCATCTTAAGATTTTAGGGATATTGGAAGGCATTCATAAATGCTACTGACAGACTGGAACTGAGGAGTGAAATACTGGAGGTTTCTTATTCAACTGAAAGGCGAGCAGGTTGAGCGATGGTGAAAACCTGAAGTAGGAAGCCATGCAATGATGCATGGATCACAATTCTCTCTTGTACAGAGTGTGCATACTCGTACAGTCCTACTTCCTGGATGAACAATGCAAACAGTTCTACTGTGTTGTAGACTTCTCAAATGTATATCTTCTAGTTAAGAGTCTGCGAAACGACCACCTTTGTTGACAAAAATCACAAATGACAGTATTTCCGTTCAGCAATACAAACGAGTGCTTTACCAAACCTCTTGGAAATCTCACAAAGTAACCAAGTATCCACAGTATGTGTATTACTGAAACCTTGAAAAGCAGGTACATTTTTTCCACGAGTCATATCTCCAAGATAGATATGCTACTTAGGAAGGCACCTCATCCCTCAATAGTACATCTGTGGATGTAAGACTCCCCATGATTAGGATCGTCATGCCGTTACCCGGGGAGGTCACCCTGTATTCCAGCTCCAACAAAACCAGAAAGTGAAGGGAATGATAGGTGCTGACTAGTAACACTTCAGGAGCTACTGGAGCAATCACTGGGAAGCTGCCAGTGAGAAAAATATCTCTCCATTAATGATCCACAAATATGTGCAATGACCTTAGTAATTGTAGATTAAGTTTTGAAGATCATTGAGTTCATAGATTTTAACAGTTTAAAGACAGGTACCATTGGGTCCACGATTTTCTTGACATTCTCTGAAAATCTCTTATCCCCTCAAGATATTCACCACCAGATCCACGAATGGGATTGGACAATCCCCTGAAGAGGATAAAAGAATTAAAGAGCGTTGGCTAGTCTTCTGTTTGCTCTCAATCTCTCAGAGGTTAAATAGCAGTAAATGACTTAGCTTTTGTAGAGAGAATAAAAGAGCTTGGCACCACATGGTACATAGCAGAGTCACATGAGTGACTGCCCTTAGTTGATGAGGATCCTTGTCAATAACCATGCAAGCACAATGTGGCATCTCGGTCCTTGTACAAGTGCTAAGACTGGATCTGAGAGGTGACATGTTCCAATCCCTATTGCAGAAAAGAGTTGGAAGACCTTGGTGTCTGGTAAAATCTCTGAGCATGGGAAGATCATATCCTGGATTTGTCTCTGAGCGTATGAATTTCTGAGTAGTAAATCAGTTTTTACACATAAGATATCTCTAATGATGAAAGGTAACATTGAATTGGAAGACCTTTGGACTGGAAGCAACGGGAAGGAACCAATGATAGGTGATAGGTGTACTAGTTCCCTGGTGAACCAAAATTAACAACCACCTGAAGAATTAGCCCAAGTTCCAACAGTGTGGTTCCTGATTTCATAGTTCCCCCTCATATGGTTTTGATGGCATAGTTCCCGATTGCATGGTTTCTGATTGTATTGTTTTTTATCTCACCTTGCAGGTAATCCTGTTGGAAATGACTATTGTACCGAACAAGTGCAAGGGATCCTCTCTTGAAAGGAAAATATCCCAATCAGAATGGTCCTGTGAGAGCAAAACATGAATGAAAGACCATAAGGAAACCTTGGTGCTCGTGAAGGGAATATCTCATACCCTGTACAGGTAACAAGAATAATCATAGGTTTCTCTTTCACCAATATCAGCGATTGTAAAACCTGGAACGAAGTAAATTCCAGATGTTCTGTAACTCAAAAGTGACTGAAGGACAGGTACGAGAGATATTGTAGATAGGTGTCTGACAAGTGCATAGAAGACCAATACCATAGTGACTGGGCATAAAAAGAATGCTCAAGCATTGATGGAGAGAGTGGAGACCTGTGCCAAAATGGAGGGCACAGATCTTAAAGATTGTGCACCTGATGATTGTGTTTGTAGTGATCGTATGGTCAGATTGATAAGTCGAGACAAAGTGGTCTAGTGATGTCATTAAATTCATATTAATTGTTTATTTATGTACTCCACCATGCTCCTTTTGCAAGATTGTCGTTTTTGTAGCAATCCAAAGAAGAAAGGGACAAAGGCAGCAACTATAATCCTCGACGTGAGGGCTTGTGTTTGGTCTCCTATGAAACAAATTAGTAATAGCATGCACCAGGTAAGAATTATTGGAGTGGAGCACTCCGCTTACTTTACCAAGGCCATTGCCTGATTCCCTGTTACTGAGAAGACGGAACGTAACAAATATATTTTATATTTTAGGGTACCTGCAGATGGAGGTGGCCAGCATGCAGAGTTTCACTTGGTACTGTGCTCCAAGAGATTGGAAGATGATGGAAAAAGAGGATAGTTACTCTACCCTCATCCCATACTAATTCTGGGTAACGTCTGCCCTCGACCAACTACTATTTGTCGTGCAATGGAGCTGAGATATCTTAAATTAGATCTTGTACAGCCACTACATGACCTATGGGAAGGCCTGCAGGTTGCTGGGGGTTACATTTTGCAGGTAGTGGACTGTAAAGGTCATCTGATGCTTCCAAACACCCTCTGGAAATACTTGCGCCACAAGTAGTTTTCCTACAATGCTAGGGACGTATATTTATGGCCATGATATCATGAGCTTTGGGTCTACAATCTGATGGAGGAGAGTCTGGAATCAAGGCCAAATCTATGGTCTGACAATTCCAAGAAGAGACTATTTTTAGTGACCATCCTCTTGACTCTGCCCGTGCTCACAAAAAGCTTGTTTAAGTGTGGAGGACCACTAGCAGATCGTTTAAGATAATGCATCAGCGTTTATAAGTATATAATAACAATTGATCTTGGTTAAAGGATAAAGTACGAAGGATCACAATACATAAAGACCAGAATCTTGGCTCTGCTATAGCCAGAGTCCGATTCTTGGCAATGGACTCAGGGAGGATATTGAGTGTTACCTGACCACCATTCCCTGGCTGGAATATATCATAGAAGAGACCAGGTCCTTCATGGGCTTTTATAGCAAAGTCAAAACCGAGAAGGAAAAGAAAAACATCTTAAGAGTTAAGTTATGAGCTGAGGACTGACTAATGACAAGAAGCGCTCCTTTCCGAGAGCGTGGGACAAGATATGCGCTCTGAGGAGGTGGTCTAACTTTTGATTGTGGACCAGTAAGATTAACACTATATGAGGAGAGAGAGTTGGTTAAGGAAAAACTGACTCTATTCAAATGAAAGATGATGCTTGAAGCAAAACAGTATTCTGTCACAGTCGAGACTCAACAGAGTTTTTCCTCCCCGAGGTACAGCAAGCTTTGCTGTACTGAAGAGAGAGAGAGAGATGTTGAGCAATATAAGGCACCTTTTTACGATCTCAACCTTAGTGGATAGACCATTTCACCTAGCAGGAAGTGAATGACAAACTACAGGGGTATCCAGCAATCTTCTTTTGTTATTGCTTGCAAAAAGCCTCTCTGAGAGAGAAGTTCAATACCTTCCAGGTGAGAAGTCATAGGAACACAACTGACTATGGTGATTTTTTGAGTGAGGTTGCATGAGCAGTTCGGGAAAGGGGAGAATAGTTCTCGCTAAATCTCTGCAGAGAGGAATAGAAGGTCTGAGTGCTATTCTGCTTGCTACCACTGTGGATCTATCAGGTTCGTTAACCAATCTGATGAAGCCCTTCTCAAGAATTAGTATCCTTATCAGACAGAAGCAGGGGAGGGCGAATGCATAAGTGTCCCCTGAATGTCGGAAGGCCTCTAATAGAGGTGCCTGGTTACTTCGTTCTGGTTAACAGAACTCCAGAAACTTCCATGCACGAGATGTCCCAGCCCGACATCTCATCAGCAACTCCCCTAAAATCAAGACTTAGATGGCTAACTGCCAGAAAGTTTTCCTTGCCTACACTGAATCAAGTTGCAAAGGGGTATCGAGTTGTCTCACATCCAATTCCATCTACAAACTAGAGGGGCCCTCAGTAGAGTGCAGACCTCCACCAAGGCAGCTTATTTCTTGACATTTTGCTTGACCTTGACCTTGACCTTGAGATGAACAGGTATTAATTGGCACGGATTTTCCCTACACTTAAATATGAACCAAGTTTGAAGTCTCTGTGACACCGATGTCCAAACTTATGGCTTATTACGTGATGGGAATTGGACATATTGCTTAACCGTGACATTGACCTTGACCTTCCAAAATTTAATAATTTCCACCTTTTTACATACCAGTTAATCCCTGAAAGTTTCATTCTTCTACGATTAAAATTGTGGCCAGGAAGCTGTTCACAAACAGACACACACACACACAAACAGGGGTGAGTGGGTAAAACATTACCTCCTTCCAGCTTTGTTGGTTGCTCTCGCTTGCGTGATGACGTGTGTGCGAAAAAGCATAACATTATTGCTAAAAAGGAATTGGATTGTTCACGAGCCATAGTATTGTGAACATGTTCGTGAGCCTGCATGTATGAATGCCCCAATGAGGAGCACATGCAGCTGATGAAGCAATCAAACCATTGTCAGTAGTAGGATCTAGTGTAAGAGAACACATATCTGCCATCACTTGTGAACATAAACTTGAGATGATTCTATCCCGTTGGGAGTAGAGGTTTAAGGCAATAACCTTGAAGGGTTATGTCTCATGAGACTCTTTGTGCCCCGAGGACTTGACTGGGTGAGGCAGACACCACAAGAGGTCGGAGGCCAACACCATGTGCGTAATCTAAAGACCTTTCTATCCCGTAGGGAGGAGAAGAAGTCCAAGGCAGTAACCCCGAAAGATTATGTTTAACAAGACTCGTTGTGCCCTTGGAGCAAGATGGTAGGAGGCGTTGGCCGCAAGCAGTCAGCAGTCATTGCCATCTACGGTAATAAACCCCATAAACCCTCGTTGTATTTCTGCAGGTTTCCACCTCAGTGGTGAGATTTGCTGGATTTAATGGTAAACACACATGCGCAGTTATAATAGCTCATGCCAGAAACTTACTATGGGGTTGTTGGCAAGCAACCGTAGTTGCACAGACTCTGTTCAGTGAGATGAGCTCTCTAATACAGACCCTCATCACTGTAAGGAGCTCTTCTGTGCACCTTGCTAACGCTCAATTTCTCGGTTAGCTCTCTTGCATGAATAAAGTCTGTGCGTCCATGCACTGAAGCTGCATGAAACATAATTTTCGCACAGACCTACATCAGCGAGAGGAGCTCACCAATGCTCAGCGTTTATGGAGATGTGATTTGATATCCCTCCGTTTCATTCGGGACGCCTTACCGATAATTGCGTTTTACTTAACTGTCATAGTAAATACCTCTACAGTGACTTGCCTTTATCCAAGTGATTAGAAGTTGTCCCACGTTCTGCCCTTTTTTAAGAGTGGTGATGCAGATAATGTAGAGAATTACAGACCAATATCACTTTTGCCCATCATATCTAAAATTCTAGAAAAGATTGTGTCAATTCAACTCATAAAATATCTCGAGGAAAATGATTTACTGTCTCACACTCAACATGGATTTAGGTCTCATCTCTCTACTGAAACTGCGTTATTGAAAGTTACAGAAGCTATTTACAGAAATATCGACGACAAAAAGATATCTTTACTTATTCTATTGGATCTTTCTAAAGCTTTCGATAGCGTTAGCCACAATATTTTACTTAATAAATGTACACAATTAAAAATTGACCCTCTCTGGTTTAAAAGCTATCTAGAAAATCGTTACCAGTCAGTGCGATTAGGCGATGTTATATCCTCCCCTAAACCAGTAGAATTCGGAGTTCCACAGGGATCTATCTTGGGGCCAATACTTTTCCTTATTTATATAAATGATATGGCTACTGCTGTGCGAGACTGCATCTTGGTTCAATTCGCAGATGACAGTCAACTTCTAATGACTGGAGCTATAAATTAACTAAATAACTTGATAGTAAGAGCAGAAAGAATATTAGAAATGGCGAGATGTTATTTTCAAATAAATGGATTAAATATTAATGAGTCTAAAACTAAATGCATATTCATTGGCTCTAGGCAGTTCATATCCCAAATTCCTGAAGACACAAAAATAAATTTCAATGGATTTGCAATTGAGAAAAGCATTAAAGTAAAAAATCTTGGGGTATATTTTGACCAGTATATGCTATTTGACGGTCATGTAGATGAAGTTTGTAGGAAGGTAAACGGTACTTCAATATACTTAAATAGAATTAAGGACCGATTTGATAGTGAAATGCGGGGAATGGTCGTTCGGTCTCTTGCCGTGAGCATTCATGACTACTGTTTAAAGATCTGGGGCTCGACAAGTAAGCAGCAGCTGCAGCGGATACAGAGGCTTCAAAACTTTGCAGCTAAAGTAATTGATGGGAAGCCAAGAAGTATGATCATGCAACTCCAATTTTAAATAACTTGCAATAGCTGACAATCAAACAGAAGATTGATTTTGATTTATGTGTTATGACCTTTAAAATTTTACATAATCTAATTCCACCATGGCTTTTTAATCTAATAAGAGTTGGAGATAGACGTAACAGACAAACTAGATTTAATGATGACCTTTTTGTTTCAAGAACCAACACTGATCTAGGAAGCAGAGCATTTGTTGTGAGGGGTCCATCAGTGTGGAACAAACTGCCAAACCAACTAAAAGCATCAACTAATATTAACTCTTTTAAACTGAATTTGAAAAAGTATCTATTTTCCAAATAATTTTTATAGTAAAACTTTATATATATTTTAATTGAGCTCTTTTACTTTTTTACTCTATTTTAGCAGACTATTTATGTATTTTAGATTCTATTTTAAGATAAATGTTCATAACTCTAGTTTTATAAGTATCTGTATTTCATAAGCAATTTGGAAATCGAAATGTTATAATCATGCTAAAGATAATTTTAATATTATAGAGAGATATGTAACTTTTATAGCAAATATTTTATCAAGGTAAGAATTTTTTTAAGCCTCAAGTACTATTATAAAAAATTCATATTTTATATGCAAAATTTTCAATGTTTTAAATACTTTTATGATATACCTATATATGTCACAAATTCTTTATTGTTCTTAAACTTGTATAAAGTAAATCTATATTTTTATGTTTTATAATGATGTAAATTTTTATGAAGGCACATGTAAATATCTAAATTTTAAATGTAAACTACAATGTAATTTGTAGTTATTGTAATAGCCAATGTAAATATTGGAATAAAGCTTATTATTATTGTTATTATTATTATTATTATTATTATTATTATTATTATTATTATTATTATTATATCCTCATCAGTGAGAGGAGCTCTGCAACTTTCAGCATTTATGTAGACCTTTGTCAGCTAGAGGAGTTTACCCACATACCTTGCTAGCTCTCAGTGTCTGGGTGAGCTCAGACACTGCATGAAATGAAACCTAAACACTTTTCAAGACCCTCGTAAGTGGTTGGAGAGTAGTCTAGCATACTCCTACAAGAACGCACGAGCGCTCGTGTGGTAGCAAGCAAGGCTGAAAAAGGCTTTCCGTGCGCTGACCCACAGCAGGAAAAACTAGCTCTTCCCTGTATGAAGAGGAAAGCCCGAGGTGGAGGTCCCAAAGGACCTGACCTAAAAAAAATCAGTGAGCTTTGCTGTGCCCTATGGGTACAATGGTCAGAGGCAGCGGCCGCAAGCAGTCAGCAGGCATCCCTATCTGCAGCAATAGCCTAGAACGGTTATAGGTGATAAGACTTGTTGTGCCCTGGGAGCACGAGGCCAGAGGCAGCGACCACAATTTGTAAGTAGGCATCACCATCTGCAGCAATAACTCTGAAAGGATATTGTTCATGAGACTCGTTATGCCCTGGGGGCATGATGGGAAAGGCGGCAACCACAAGTGGTTGGCCGACATCAACATCTGCAGAAATAACCTTGAAAGGTTATATCTTGCAAGAATTATTGTGCTCTGGTGGCACAATAGGAGAGGTGATGACCATAAGCAATTGGCAGGCATCACCATTTGGGTGCTCCAGAAAGCTGGAACAAGGTTCGACAAATCAAGCATTCGTTCCGAATCTACAATGTGGTAACACATGGGTGAGGAGGCCCTATCTCATAAACGAGAAAGGTGCTCAACACCAAGCGAGAGTCAACTGGCTTCATATGGTGCAAGACCTCAGTACGCTAAGCGAACTCAGGTTGAGGGTTTAAAACGTAATCAGCAAACTTCTAAGACTAACTGAGGTCAACTTCTGGGTTCACCTTGAAAGGATCCCCGACTGGTTGTAACTCTAAAGACTACCAGTCTACAACTGCTCTAGATAGTAAGCAGGAGCTGGAGGAACCAAGGGCGATGAGCAGATGCAGAGTGTTGCAGTTAGGGCCGCAAGAAGCTTAGGTAATTCTCCCTACCAAGTGTCAGAGGTGAAGACCATCGTCAACCCCTGGAGAGGCAGGTTTGTGCTCTTTCTGAGCCTCTAACTGTAACACCCTCGAAAATGATTTCTTGGCAGTGAGACCCAAAAGCCGTAAAGAAGGCAAGAGTTGCAGCAATGGGAGAAACTTCCCCGGTTGTGGGCAATGTTGCTTCGCTAAGGGAAGTAACAGTATCCACACCTAAGGGTTGTCCAGAGGTCAGTTGGTTAACGTTATTACTCGTTTGTCCTCCAGAGGAGGCTGAATAAGCACAGATAATGGGGAGGGAAAGAGACCCTGGAGGAAGAAGGCGGGTTTTCCGTGATTATGTCTTCCACAGAACAGGGAGGATAACCACTCCCTGAAAAAAAAAAAGAATCAAAGTAAACAGTCAGTTCATGTAACAGGTTGAGGGGAGAGAGAAACGGAACATGTGTACTCTACCAAGTCAAAAGAATAACTAACGGCATTTCTCAGGTATGAGTGTGCGCGGGGTGACTAGTCTACCTACCCCTCCCCCAACTATATTATACTGTAACTTGCTAAAAAGTTTTATTGCTAGTTTTAGCTTCACCAGAGAAATATGACAAACTTATAAGAGTTTGTATTTTTCCTAACATACAAGCCCTAATAATTTACTATAGGAGATATTCTAGCACAAGCTGGAAAATACGGCATAAAACTTTAACAAGGGCATTAACGACCGGGCCGGAAGTTATCCACCTGTTAGGAGTGGGGGACTGCCGGTTGGTAGCTACTGATTACCTTCAATCGGATTCTAGCTAGGACTATTTTTAAGGGGCGGTGACGGAGGGAAGATTTGAGTAAAGAATTTGGGTTTGTATGTTAGGAAAAATCCAAACTCTGTTATAGGTTTGCCATTTGTTCCTACACTAAAAACAAACCCTCATTCTTTACTATAGGAGACTTAGTCTTGAGGTCAGGGTGGACGAGGAGTTCCCTATTCCTAGGGAAGATAGTCCTCAGACTAGACTCTTTTGATGAAAAAATCTCCCATTATCTTTTCTTTGTAGATCCCCATAATCTTAGCACGACTGAAAGTTTGTAATTATGTGGAAACAAATGTTTCAGGATGAAGAGGATTGGGAACATACGTCTTGAGCCCTATCATACTTAGGATCCCCCTGACCTTGAAAAGGGGAACCCTCGTAACTACGAGTATAACTTATACCCTGTGAGAGGAGTCAGATGAGTTTCATATATTATTTAAATTGGCGAGTCCAGCTGAAACCAGTTACAGAATAGGATACCCAGATGGGAGGAATAAGGAAGGTGTAGAAGATAGATGGATGTCTTTCTAAAACCTAGTGTAACACAGAATCCTCGACCAATGGCTACTGTCCCCTGAAAGGGCGTAAGGTAGCAACAGCACCTGTTGACCTGCCACAATAGGCCCTGTAGAAAAGGTGTTTAGAGACCTATGTGTCACATCGGATAAATAGTGAGAGGTGAATGTAGATTGGCGTTTCCAGACTCCAGCTCTTAAGACTTGGGAGACTGAAAAATTCTTCTTAAATGCCAGTGAGGCAGCCACTCCCCTAACTTGATGAGCTTTGGGTTGAGCATCCTCTGGGTCTCTGTGAATGGCTCTCGCAATCACTTTCATGAACCAGAAAGAGATGGTGTTGCGAGAGATTCTCTTCTTTACCTTGTTGGTACTGAGGAAGAGATGACGGAGGCGTGGTCTGAAAGGTCTAGTGCGCTTCAGGTATTTCCTTAGCGCCCTGACTGGGCACAGTAGCAATTGGTCAGTATCCTGTGTTACCATATTGAGGCTGGAAAATTGAAATTCTCTAAACCTTTCATCGGCCGATGAAGGATTCTCAGTTTTGGCCACAAAGCCTGGCACGAAGTTGAGCGAGACTTCTCCCCCATCCTCTAGAATGGGTGACTTCATAGGATAGACAATGAAGTTCACCAACCCTTTTTGCTGAGGCCAGAGCTACTAGGAAGACGGTCTTAAGGGTTAGGAAGTAGTCAGAGGTCCTATTTAAGGGCTCATAGGGTGGTCCCTTCAAGAAACCTAAGACCAGGGACACGTACCAAGGTGGTGGTCTAATCTCAACTGGGGGGCAATATCTCTCAAAACCTTGAATCAACAAGGTGATATCTTCTGAGGTGGAAAGGTCAACCCCTCCCAGTCTACAGATGAGGCTTAAGGCTGAACAATAGCCTTTAATTGCAGAGACTGAGAGGAGTTTCTCCTCCCTAAGGTACACCAGGAAGTCTGCCACTAATGGAAGAGAGGGATCGAGTGGAGACACACCTCGCCCTCTACACCAAGCTGCAAACACTCTCCATCTTGCTTGGTAGAGGTTTGTGGAAGATTGGCGCAGGTGCCTGGACATGTGCTCAGCCACCTTCTCTGAAAAGCCTCTGCTTCTGAGGAGAGACTGGACAGCCTCCAAACATGAAGCTTCAGAAAGTGGATTATCTCGTGGGGGATACCACTGTGTGGCTGCGTAAACAGAAGGGGTTCTGGTGGCAGAAACCTTGGAACTTGAACCAGCAGGGAAAGAAGGTCTGCATACCACTCTCTGCTTGGCCATGCCGGAGCTATTAGAGTTAGCTTGCAGTTCCGGGAGGTCCTGAGTTTGTTGATCACCCTTCTGAGCTGGCAAAAGGGTGGAAAGGCATAAGCGTCCAGGTTGTCCCAGGAATGTTGAAGGGCGTCCTGGATCGCTGCCTGATATCTGGAACTGGGGACCCGTAGCGGGGAAGTTTCGCATTCAGATAAGCGGCAAACAGGTCTATTGCGGGGAAACCCCACAAAGCTATTACTGCCTTTGCTACTCGAGGATCCAAAGACCATTCGCCACTCAACACTGGGTGATGCCTGATCAGTTGATCCGCCACGATGTTTCTCCAGCCCTTAATAAACCTGGCCGTGAGAGAAATGTTGTGACCTTCCGCCCACTGGCAAATCTGGACCGCTAGCAGACAGAGTTCTCTTGCCAGAGTACCACCTTGTTTGTTGATGTACGAGACGGCTGTGGAGTTGTCGCTCATCAGCACCACCTCTCGTCCTTGTAGATCTTTTACGATGAATTTTAGGCCTTTCCAGGCTGCTAATAATTCCAGGTGATTTATGTGGAGAGTTTGCTCTATCAGAGACCAAACTCCTGATGCTAATTTCGGGCCTAGGTGGGAACCCCAGCCCCGTAGCGATGCGTCCGAAAAGAGTTTTAACTTCTGACTGAGGCTTAGGAGGGGAATTCCCTTTAGGGTATTCTCTCTCTGGTTGACCACCAATGAAGATCTTGTAACACCAGAGCTGGAACTTCCACTGACAAGAATGGGGAATCGATCTTTTGAGACCAATGGGTCTTCAGATGCCACTGGAGATTTCTCATTCTCGATCTTCCACCTGGAACTGATTTTTCCAGGGAGGAAAGATGACCCAGAAGACTCTGCTAAGACTTGGCTGTAGGCGGTAGTGGAGACAAGAGATGGGCGATGGATTGATCCAGTCTCCGAAGTCTGTCTTCCGAAGGGAACACCCTCCCTACCTGGGTATTGATGGACATACCCAGATAGTTTAAGACTTAGGTTGGAGTCAAGCAAGACTTCTCTGCATTTACAAGGATCCCCAGGTCCTTGCAAAGGTCTAGAAGTCTTCTCAGGTGATCCAGAGCTAGCTCCCTGGATGAGGCCAGTAGCAGCCAATTGTCCAGGTATCTTAGCAGACATATTCTGTGCTTGTAAGCCCACAAAGATACGAGTTCGAAAACCTTCGTAAAGACCTGTGGGGTGGTCGAGAGGCCGAAGCATAGGACTTTGAACTCGAAGATTCGACCCTGAACCAGAAAGCGCAGGAATTTCCGAGATGTGCGGTGGATCGGCACTTGGAAATATGCATCTTTCAAGTCCTCTGATGCCATAAAGTCTCCTGGACGCACCGCTTGGGTCACGGAGGCTGCTGTCTTCATTTTGAATGGAGTTTGCTTCACAAACTGGTTCAAGGTCGAGAGATCGATTACGGGTCTCCAACCTCCCAAGGCTTTCGCTACTAGAAAGAGGAGACTGAAAAACCCCGGGGAGGTGTTGGAGACCTCTTGAATGGCACCTTTTAGGAGCATCCTCTGGATCTCCTGAGCTAGGGCTTGCAGTTTTCCTGGATCCCAAGTGATCTGGGAGGATGAGATCGGGGGAGGAATTAGAGGAGGAGGAGAGTCTATGAAGGGGATGCGGTACCCCCAACGAAGCACCTTGATGGTTCATTGCATGGCCACCATAGCCTTCCACCTCTTCCAACTCCCCTGCAGGCACCCCCCTATGCACTGTGAGGGGGGAGCTGTGACCCTATTTCTGTCTAGGGTTCCTCCCTCTGCCTTTAGCCTTAGGAGGAGCCGACTTTCCTCGGCCCATGGGTTTGGCTATAAAAGAGGGGCGGCTGAGGCTTTTGGCTGGGAGTGAAGTTGCGGTTATGGTTTTGGGTTGTGGAGTTGGCTGCTGTTGCATTGTGCGAAGGGAAGCAGCCTTTTGCATTGCCGTGTCCTGTGTCTCTTTCCTCCAAGTATCTAAGGCAGAGGAAACTGTCTGTTTAGAAAAGAGGAGAGGTTGCAGAAGATTGGAGTTCCTCAAATCTGACTTCTCGGTCTTACCGATGCTCCTATGAAGTGTGGAAACCACTGATTCCCTCCTTTTTAGAATCCAGTTGCCCCACGTGGTTGCAGTCGTAACAGTTAGGAAGTCCATTGTTTTGGTCCCAGCTGCTAGGACTTCCTACAGGAACAGCATGGAGTTTTGGTTTGATAGGTCTTCGTGACTCGCTAGGTAGCCGATTGTGCCTGACCATGTGTCAAACCAGGATAATGCCTCCAGGAGGGACATTGAAGCTGCTTCCATTGCCGAGGCTTCTGTGGCTGTGAAGGAGACTGGGAGAGAAGAGAGTCTCTATGCAGAGCAGCCAGGTGTGAGCCTTGCCATGAGGGGATCCAGGGTCAGAGGAGAACGATTGGCGTCTCTGACCTTGTAAAAACGCTTTTGCCCTGAAAATGGAAATCGCAGAAGTTTATGGGATCCTTGAGACTTCAAGGAACCCGTTTCCCATGAGACCGCTTGCGAGACCTTCCTCAGACGGCCTGCAGTGTGAATAGACCAGGGAATTTCGATTCTGATCTTAGGGTTAGGTGGATGACGTCATAATCTGTCTAAAGCTGGAGCGTCAGTATTTCGCGGTGACAGATGTAAATCCCTGAGGCCCGAGATATTACACATCATTCTTAGAGCCCTCAGATAGGAGGACTCTAAATCCTTTGATGGTTTTTCTTCCGAGGAATCTTCCGGTAGCGCTAATTCATCGCTAGGGAGGGCGATAGAAGCCCGTGTGTATGGAAGTAATGGCGACGTAGAATACTCTATAGCCGTTATTCCAAAGGAAGGCTGACCGCTGGCTAATGGCGCCGGGCGCTCCTGATCTTGCCTGGAAGTCGATGGTCTAGGCGTAGGTGACCGAATTAATGGTACTGTCTCAGTAAGAGGTTGCATTGATCGGCGGTCTGGCCTTTTTCCTCTGTTTTCAACTGAGGAGAAGAAGGGTTGAACCCCTGCTTCTTCTTCCGAGGTTCTCGTGAGGCTCCTATTCCGTAACTTGTTAGGAAGTACGGGAACTGGAGCTGTTCTGTCTGAAACGTGAGGGCGAGGTAAATGACCCCGCGCGGATATGTCCGGAGACTTGCGCGATCGGGAGGTTGAAGGATGGGAGCGCTCTCTCTCTCTTGATACAAAGCAACGGTGAGAAGAAGTTCTCTTTCTCGCTTCCCTAGAGCGATCTGAACTCCTCAAGTTAATATGTGAAGGAGAGGGATCACGCTCAGAGTGCTCTCTTTCCTTGGTTGCGCTCCGGGCGCGATTAGATGAAAAATCGCTCCAACGGGAGAGCTTATTACGCTTAGGAGAACTCTCTCGTGACGAAGAGCGAGAACGTCTCATAGAGCTCTTCTTCTTACAGCGCCCAGATGATCCTTCGCGAGAGTAAGACGATCGCGAGGCAGAACGATGACGCGAGGATGCACTCTTCTTATGTTTATGATGAGAGTGCTTATCGTCTCTCGGCGAGCCATTTCGTGAAGAGATAGAAGGCGAGGAAGAGCGAGAACAATAACGTCTCTTCCTATGTCGCCTCTCTCTCCGACGAGAACGTCTGGGGGAAGGAGAGCGAGCTCTCCTTTTCCTCTTCTCTCTCTCCCTCCTAGCCTCAGAGGAGGACGAAGACGATGAGGAGGAGGAGGAGGGGGAGGTATAGCAATGATCGCGCTTGTGACCTTGTGGTTTCGTAGAAGCGCAAGCAAGATGCGAAATAGGCGCCGTGGGAGCTGAAGTTACTACATTTGCCGACACTTCAGGGGCCGCCGACTGGGTTGACGGGGTGTAGGCGAGGTCCGGAACTCCCGAAGGTTCCAAAACAGAAGGGACCTAAGGTAAGCCAGTGCTCGCGAGGAACTGGTTCCATGCTTCCACCGACGGAGAACCAGGAAGTCCAAGGGCAGGCCATACCGCTTGTACGTGTTCTGGAATAGAAGCGGTAATAGAGTTATTCCCATTGGTGGAAGAAATTGTCCCACTGGGAGGGGCAACGTGATCCACCTGACCAGGGGGAATAGGGGTCAAGTCAATGGTGCCGCTCTTCCTTGACTTACCCCCGGCAAGGAAGAGTCTGAAGGGAGAGATCGAGAGGCCGAAGAAGAGGCCTGAGACTCCTTACCTTTCGATAGCAAACCTGGAGGTAACAAATCTTTCTTGGATATCTTCTTCTTCCTCTTCACGAACTTATCCCACTGAGGGGGCGACCATTCTCTACATACTTGGCAGGGGGAGCCTTCAGAACACCTATGACCTCTGCATGAAGGGCATAGGGAAGGAGGATCCACCTCCGGTGGTGACATGAATGTACCACAAGATTTCGGAGGAATCCCGGGACACTTCCTCATAATAGAGGACATCACATCTAATAAAGAAAATAAAAAGAAAAAGTTAATCAAAAACACACTAAAGAAAGGCTAGTCTGCCAGTCAAACAAAAGCAGGAGCAGCGGTGCTACCACTGCGATGGCTAGAATTCGATTGAAGGTATTCAGTAGCTACCGACCGGCAGTCCCCCACCCCTAACAGGTGGATAACTACTATTTTCAACGTCGCGCTAGAATATCTCCTTGAGTAAAGAATGAGGGTTTGTATTTAGTGTAGGAACAAATATTCATATTAAAAGAGCAAAATGGTTTTATTAGGAATTGGAACAAAGGAATTTTAGATAGCATAACCCCATCCACATAAGTTATTATATCCTAGAATTCCACATTTTTTAGTTAGGATGCCAGAGAACTTCAAATCAATCAATCTACATTTTTTTACTTTACTTACCAAGGAGCTGCAACTACCTGGAGTAGCCTTTCTGATCCCAGAATTGTTTACATATAAACCCAAAATCGAAAACATTGTCCCATGAAAGAAATTTACATTAATCCTTACCTGAGACTGGGAGGTCGAAGACTGAGGTGTTTCTGTGGCTGAAGGGACTATTGCTTGGAGTCAATAATGTAGCTGCCTCCTGCAGGAAGTTTTGGAATACTTCCTGTCTCTTGTTCTGTTGAATTAATAGATTTTTTATTACTATAGGTCCAAATATGAAGAAAAAAAATGGTACCAAAACTGGAATTTACAGATATTTTACCCTGGTGAATGATTATATTGTGAGGGGGTATTGGGTAAAAAATTTCTCTTTTACTCCCTTAGGGAGAACATATCTCCATATCTGATCCTAGCCTTTTCAGGTGCTGGGTATATGCACCTGTATCAGGATCTACACGGAGCTCTGAGTAATTAACATGGATTTATAATAACGTTACTTGGAAAATTCACTCAAATTTGATAAAATACTTTTTTATTTTTTTTTAACCCAGGAGTATCCATATTCCTTAGTTAATCCCCCAATGAAATTAATAATAATTGGGTCTCCAGCTCTATGCCGCCGTACAACTATACTGTACACCAGACAAAGGTCTTCCTCAATTATATTCATACCTCCGGACTTGAATTTATTCACTTAAATGTCATTGACAGGCCCTACAAGAGCCTATTAGTCTTGGCAATAAATTTCTAAAACTTCCAAGCAATGAGATCTACATCTAATCAACATTTGTTTTATGAAGTCAAGGTTATGGGTCACACTGTCATGCCTAAAGGAAATTTGAAGGAAATGCTTCACTTCACCATTATATGAACCCTTTCTATGGGAGTTCTTTTGATAATTACATTTATTGTATGGCTAGAAGCACACTGATTACCTTTTATTCTGAATACTCATGGCTTTCATTTGGTTAAGCATAACACAGGTGATGGACTGAATCCATGCTGTTGGGAAAACTTGTAAGCACCAGCTTTTTTTTTTTTTTTTTTCGGCAAAGCTCTGATGTTACATCTCACTCCTTCAGGTAACAACTTTGGCATAATACAGACATAGTGGAGGTGATGACAAGGGTGAATATTCAGGAAAACATGTGAGAACTTATTCATAAAAATTTCATAGTATACATCTATTGGTTGTAATTGCTAGGTAATGATTATGTTGGAGAAAATCTAGAAAACTTCCACAAGCAATGGCAAATACCATTGAGCATTAAGACACTATGAACTTCCTAAACATCAATATTGAACTTTAGAAACAACATTCCTGTTCACATTTTTATTAATTGATACAAATGCACTCAAAAAACTTGTACACAATCATATCTTATAGTAAATTCTTATTACCATCATAGTAAAGTATTATATCATTACCCTTCTTACTACATATACTGTATATTTAGGCAAACGTCTCAACTTGACAATAGCAATATATTTTCTATTTCATCAAACAACAAAACCAGTAACAGACTCAGTAATCCTGAGTCACTCAAACGAGTAGATTAATAAAAAATTTTATCTTTAAGCAGAATTTCTGCAAATGCAATATAATCATGATTAGCGAGTCTCCTTAATCTTGAAGTGATCAATTACTTCAAACTAGTTTCCTTACATGTTCATTGCATATAAAACATTCTTTACAAATCAAACAGCAATTTATCAGGAAAGTTGGAGAAGTTTGTAACATCAGTCAATTAACCCGTAGCTTACTTTTTAAGTTAGTCTAAGGCTTTTCTTTTATTCATCTTTGCCTGAAGCTGTAGCTCAGCTTCGGCTGTGGATCACAAGAGGCCAGATAGAATTAAAAGGTACATTCCTCACTTTCATCCCATATTTACTGTACTAGACATTGTAGAGTAGGTAAGCAAGATAAGCTAAGGTATGGTAAGGGAGGGGTGGGTAAGGGAAGGGAGGTGAGGTGAGGTAAGGTAAGGGAAGAATGGGTAAGGGAAGAATGGGTAAGGGAACTGTGGGAAGGGAAGTGTGGGTAGGGTAAGGTAAGGTAACAGAGCGTAACGTAACAGAACATAACGTAACAGAGCATAACGTAACAGAGCATAACATAGCAGAGCGTAACGTAACGTAACAGAGCGTAACATAACGTAACAAAGTGTAACGTAACGTAACAGAACGTAACAGAACAGAACGTAACAAAACGTAAAGTAACGTAAACGTAACAGAGCGTAACGTAACAGAGCGTAACGTGACGTGACGTAACAGAACGTAACATAACAGAGTGTAACGTAACGTAACAGAGCGTAACGTAACGTAACAGAACATAACGTAACGTAACACAGCATAACGTATGGTAACGTAAGGTAACATAACTGAACGTAAGGTAACGTAAGGTAAGGTAAGGTTAGTTAAGGTAAGGTAAGTTAAGGTAAGGTAAGTTTAGGTAAGGTAACGTAACGTAAGGTAATATAAGGTTAGCATAAGAATAGTTAGCCAAGGTAACGGTAAGGATAGTTAGTTAAGGTAACGGTAAGGATAGTTATCTAAGGTAACAGTAAGGAAAGTTAGCTAAGGTAACGGTAAGGAAAGTTAGCTAAGGTAACGGTAAGGAAAGGTAGCTAAGGTAACGGTAAGGAAAGGTAGCTAAGGTAACGGTAAGGAAAGTTAGTTGAGGAAAGGATAGTTAGCTAAGGTAACGGTAAGGAAAGTTAGTTAAGGAAAGGATAGTTAGTTAAGGAAAGGATAGTTAGCTAAGGCACGGTAAAGGTAAGGGTAAGGATAGTTAGCTAGGGGTAAGGATAGTTAGCTAAGGGTAAGGATAGTTAGCTAAGGCAAGGTAAAGGTAAGGGTAAGGATAGTTAGCTAAGGGTAAGGATAGTTAGCTAAGGGTAAGGATAGTTAGCTAAGGGTAAGGATAGTTAGTTAGGGGTAAGGATGGTTAGCTAAGGCAAGGTAAGGGTAAGGATAGTTAGCTAAGGCAAGGTTAAATATAGTTAGCTAAGGCAAGATAAAGGTAAGAGTAAGGTTAGGTTAGGTAAGGTAGGGTAAGGGTAGGTAAGATATGGGGAGGGTAGGTTAGGTTAGGTAAGGTAGGGTAAGGGTAGGTTAGGTTAGGTAAGGTAGGGTAAGGGTAGGTTAGGTTAGGTAAGGTAGAGTAAGGGTAGGTAGGGTAAGGGTAGGTAGGGTAAGGGTAGGTTAGGTTAGGTAAGGGTAGGTTAGGTAAGGTGAAGGTAGGTTAGGTAAGGGTAGGTTAGGTAAGGTGAAGGTAGGTAAGGTGAGGGTAGGTAAGGTAAGGGTGGGTTAGGTAAGGTGAGGGTAAGGTAGGCTAGCTAAGGTAAGGTAGATTAAGTAACAGTAGGCAAGGTAAGGGCAGGTTAGGGAAGGTAAGGATAAGTTAGCTAAGGGATGGTAAGGGTAGGTTAGCTAAGGTAAGGGTAGGTCAGCTAATGTAAGGGTAGGTTAGCTAAGGTAAGGGTAGGTCAGCTAATGTAAGGGTAGGTTAGCTAAGGTAAGGGTAGGTCAGCTAATGTAAAGGTAGGTTAGCTAAGGTAAGGGAAGGTAAAGGGTTTCAGGAGTGAAGGTAAGGGACAACAGGAGGGAAGGTAACGGGTAGCAGGAGGGAAGGTAAGGGGTAGGAGGAGGAAAAGTATGAAAAGGGGTAAAAGGAGGAAAGGTAAGGCAAGGGTAGGTTATATAATAGTAAGACAGGTAGGCTAAGGGTAGGAAAGGTAAGCTAAGGGTTGGTAATGTGAGATAAGAGTAGGTAAGGTTTGGGTATGTAAGATAACGGTGGGTAAGACATTAATAGGTAAGGTAAGGTAAGGGTAGGTTCTGTAACTTTGGACGGAGAAGCTTAGACTAAGAAACGTCATTTTCGTAGCTACTGTACATTTTCAAAAGCACTTTCTTGTTTAATGTGTTGGAATTCAGCAATTGATGTGAACCATATTTTCTCCTACTGATTATATTGTTAGAATTGAGGTTTCTGATAACTCCTGATATTGAAATTGACTCAATTCCGTTTTTCATAACTCAAGAGCTGTTTCTTACTGTTGTATTTCAATCATTTTTAGATACAGAGGTTGAAAAAACCCTTAATAGGAGTAGTTTCCAACAATATTGAATGTTAAAACAAAATATTAACAACAGAGCTTATTTTGGAAATAATCTTTGTAAATTTTGTGTTGGTCATTTGATTTAAGTGTCTGCTTTAGGCCTATAGCCAGTTCAAATCATATTTTAAATACACCCATACACCCAGAGCGAATATGTACTGCTAAGCCTACTCTAAGTGTGTATATATATATATATATATATATATATATATATATATATATATATATATATATATATATATACATATATATATGCCTAGGCTATAAAATACACTCTCTCAGACTAGTTTCACACCGAGAGACGACGACTTTCACTGTAAAATTATTTGACTGACAAAGTTATTAGGCATTATTGGAAGCCTTACCTTCACAGTAATGGGAAACAAGAATTGCATGGCGCAATCTAATATATCGGCGTTCCATGATGCTGGAAGAGAATAACAAGTGACAGGAGACATAACTGTTTACTGTTCCAATCTTTCAGGAACTGTTTACATCCCTAAAAAGGTTCCAACAATGTCCAGCGAAATTTTAGTCTTTTTCACTTATATATTCCGCAATATCAATCATCTTGACACATCTTATTTTATTAAAATCTGCACTGAATTGTCGATATAAACTGGAACTAAAACTAGCAGTAGTAAGGTTAATAATAGTGGAATAGATTATTATTTTAGGAAGATGTATACTGTAGAAAGAGTTCGAAGAAGTAGAGAGAGATAAGAAGATTTTTTGTGTACAATACGTAGAACACAGTAAATGGAGTTATATTATTTAATTTTTAGTTATCCTATATAAAATAAGATGAAATATATATAAGTAGAGAAACTTATGATAGAGTCAGTATCAAGATATAACTAAAGAGATCATTTTCATTAAATCCGTAAATCTTTAGCTGTGGTCTACTTTAAGGATAAGATCATCTCTGGATAATTTTTCAACCTGGGCCTAAAATAATAAATATGTTTTCTTGTGATAATACAAGGAAAAACAATTTGTCATAACAAGCATGAGGAAATTAGCTCTCTCTCTCTCTCTCTCTCTCTCTCTCTCTCTCTCTCTCTCTCTCTCTCTCTCTCTCTAACTTGACAAGGTTCCATAGTGGATATCTGTGCAAGAGTGCCTTATTTATTGTTGGTGTTTATAGTGGTTGTAGACCAATCATCTAACTTCCTTCAGATCCGGATATATACACATTTAAAGGTTTCTGAGTAACCTCCTTGTAGTCTAAAGGTGCTCCTACCTTTAGATAATAAAACTTTAATTAATTATCTTACAAACAATACTTACTGTATATTTTCTTTTAAATTCTTTGCATTACTGAACGTTCAGATAATATATAATAGCTTTGTACTCAATTTATATGACTAGATATCACCGTAAACCGTATACTAATTACATTTTAGAAGAGCATCTTAAATATATCATGCGAGAAGGGTCACTGAACTATTCGCTATTAGTTTATTAAACAATGTTCATGTACATTCGCCATAAATAAACTATAATTAATATCTGTTGTATATCCTATATTGACAAAGGTATGAGAAATATTCAATTTACTGGTTTTGGTAACATTAATGAAGGCTAAAACAAATTCATAAAACATTACAAGTAAATACGGACAGTCCTTGATACTTCTAGTCCTTCACAATTACTTACTCATACATAGGTTTGAAGACATTAAGAGATGGAGAGAATATTTTGAATAACTACTAAATACTGAAAGAGAAGGGGATGGGAGTGTGCAACAGCAGATATGGTGGAGAAAGATCTCACGGTGGAGGACATCGGAGACAGAAGGAATTAGAAACGGCTTTCAAGAAATAAAGACCCTGCATACCGGGAAAAGCTTAGTCGAAGAAGAAGAAGAAGAATTAAATACTGAAAATGAGAGAGAGGAAGGAACTGAGAGAAGAACGAAGGTTGGGGCGCTCCAGTGATGGAGATAGGGAATGCAGAAGTGAAGCGAGCATTGAGTAGATGAAAAATGATAAAGCACCAGGTCCATTAGAGTCCAAAATTGGAATGGTCATGTTACTAGTTACAGAGGGGGGAAATTGGATACTGGGTCTATTTAGAGAAGTATGGGAAGAGGAAATAACGCCTAAAGAATGGGAGGAGAGTCTAATGTCATCTATTTTTTAGCACAAAGGTGATGTCATTGAATGTGGTAACTACGCGGTAATTCAAGTAACAGAGCAATGTTTGAAGGGTTTTGAGAGGGTACAAGATGAGAGACTGAGAGAGATCATAAAGATTGGGAAAAGGCAGTGTAGATTCATGATGGGAAGAGTACTGTGGATGCCATCCTTAGAGTAATGCAGTTACAGGCTCCTCTGTGCTTTTGGGGATCTAGAGAAGGCTTATGATAGAATACCAAGAGAAGTGATGTGTTGCTGCTTGACGTAGAGGAAAGTTCCAGTCTCCCAGACAAGTTGGTTAGAATGGTAGAGATGATGTACAAAAGAACAAGGCCAAAAGTGATAACAGCTGTAAGGGAAACTGAAACCTTTGAATTTAGAGTTAGATTACACTAGGTGTTGGCATTAAGCCCAATTTTATTATTGGAGATCATGGATGTACTAAAGTGAAGAGATCAGAAATGAAGGGTGTGGGAGTTGCTATATGCAGAGATTTGGTGATTACCGCTGAAAATGAGGAAAAATGAAAGAGAATAGTTGTAGAGTGCCGAGAGACTTTGGAGAGGGGTGGCTTGAGAGTAAATGGAGAACAGTAAGGAGAGTATGGACAGTATAGCCAGTCATAAAACAGGTGAAACATTTTAGATACTTAGGATATATTATAAGTCAGGAGGGAGGATGTGAGGTCGAACTCGAAAATAGTATAAAAACAGCTTAAGGGAAGTGGAAGGAGGTGTAAGTGATAAGAATATGGCAATGAAGCTGAAAACCAAGATCTATAGCACAGTAATAAGACCAGAGTTGTATGGATTAGAAATGTCAGTTCTAAGACAAAAAGAGGAAGAGAGAACTCAGATGAGAATTAATCATTCATGAGCGACATTTAAGAAAATTCCTAGTTTAAAACGAGAAGAGACTTCTTAGTGCAGCTATAGATGATTTGATCATTATCTTAGTTTTTAGTTACTAGACCTATGATAGTTTTCAATTTTCAATTTCTAAACTGGATATGAAAATATATTGTAGCATAAAACTTTGA
>NC_090727.1:37265020-37272520 GCF_036898095.1 Palaemon carinicauda
GTAATTTTGACATGCTAGTGCCATCTACTGTTGGTATTTGGAATATGTGGCCAATGGCAAAATTATTGCGAAAAACTATTGTATTTTTTTTTTAAACTCTAAAAAAATAAGCATCACTGAAGACCACAAAGGCATAAAGGTTAATTTATATTGATTGGTATAAAAGATTCATAGAGTAACATCTTAATTGAAATAAAATGAAAGAACCTGGGAAATTCTTAATTCAATACTGGCAATACCATATATGGGTGGAGCCTACGCTGAAAAGGAATTAGGATTACAACACTTGCAAGTCAACAATTAAAGTTACGTTAAACATATACGAATCTTTTTTTATATAACAGTTCAAGAAATATGAGTTTTATTTATCTTCTAAGTTCATTTCTAAAGAAATTTTGAACAGTTAATAATTTTTTTTATTATGTTTTCTCCTTTTCGATGATATTAATGTTTGCTATCCTGATAAGAAACTGCCGCCAATTTTGAAAAATATCACTATTATTTTCTTTTAGGATTAAGAAAATCGTAAAACTTGCGATCGATGTAGACTTTGTGTCTATTTCCTCTCTTATTGGAGACTTTTCATGATATAAAATTAGAAACAGAATAAATTGCTATACATTGAACTGAAAATAATTTTATATACTATACAGGTGGATGGAAATTTTTAACTACAAGACCGATGAGTCTTTGCTGTCATCTACCGGTAACTCATGGAACTGTATAAAAATGCTGCAATTTGCTTTGAAGTACTATAATGTTTTATTTTGGATACGCTACAAAAATATTTATTATGCGCTTATATAATTACTTTGATGTATATAAATATTTTACTCTTTATATCAATTACTTGGGACAAATATATGAACAATATTGAATAATTACAAAGTTTCCGTTGATCTTATGTCTGGGAATACCTATAAATGACGTAGCCGAACGTCAAAGAGAAAATAGTTCGACCAAAGTCATATGACTATGTTTATTAGCCTCAATATAATCAAGACGATATCAAAGCATTATACTAGAAAAAAATATCATTATAAATGATAGAATGCGGTTTCAGTACATCAAATCACATGTTATGCAATTAATTTGCATAATACATCTCGTGTAAGATTAAGGGTATTGGCCTTCCTGACTAAGAAATTGGGTACATAGTTTGAAAAGTAAAGGATATTAAGAAACCTCAAGAAAACACCTGTTTTAGCTAAAGTGTTTGAATGATATAAGGAATTAGTGAAGGTGAAGGCTAAACATAACACCCAATGTTCATGCGTTTTTGATGAAAAACACATGGCACTAAAATAATTTAATAACCAAATATATAATGGGCTTGGTTGACTAGCATTCGCTGAATAGATTATATCATATTGAAATGTTAAATGGATAATGTTTTGGGAAAGGTGTGCAACTCTAGCAAACCAAGGTAACCAACAATCACAGTGAAGTTGTATGCAATCAATCAGAGGAGAGGAAATTTATCGTCATGATGCTTGGCGCACAAACCCCGCATGGAAATTTGGAAATTCAGATTACTGCATTTTTAGATAGGAAAACGTCTATATTTCATGTTTCAAACAGTTTTTTTTTTTTATGAAAATAGCTCTTTTTATTCCTAAAAGATTCTTTTATTTTCTTTATGCAAGCGAATCCTATCCCTAATATGACTTTTTTTTCTGAAAATTTTAGTAACAGATATTTATGATAGTTTTCCAACAAAAGTTCTCTTTAAAAGGCTCAAGGGAAATTCTTCGTTTTCTTTATTAATTTTACCGTAACCTAAGCAATTGTTTCTTAAACTCCCTACACTGTAGTAATCATAAAGCTTTTCCCGCGTTGTTCTATAATAATATCACTATACTGATCGTATTTCTTTGTCTTTTTGCTAATATATTCACAATCTTTATTTCATGTTTATTCTGAAAGGTGCTTAAAGTGTTAAAGACAATAACTCAACAGAATTAAAGTATAGAATTTGCTCAGAAAATATGAAGAGATTATACTAGATGAGTCATGTCTTACTCATGTGTAGGCATTTGGTACATATTGCGTATATTATTGTCTGGATTTGAGGGAAGGGGCTCATCACTGTTTATTCACTAACTCTGAAATAGGATGATGTCCTTTTGATCCCCAGTAGCCCTGCTCAGGAAAACTACCATTAAAGAACCAAGTATACAGAATGCATTCTAAAGTAATTTCTGCAAATCTCTCTAAAAAAGAAAATTACTTTGAAGCCTGTAATTCTCAGATTTGAAAATTTCAGAGATTTTTTTTTTTTATTATTTTTTTATAATATTGATCGACTTTTGTCATTTAAACATGCAAAGGTAGAAATTTTCTAGCTTACAATCTGCATATCCATTTTTAATAAAAGGCAAAACTTCCATTAGAAAACCAGTAACTTCGGAAAGTGACTTCTATACATTGATAAAATAATAGACATAAGATCGAATTTAAACAATAAGAGATTTTCCTATGTACAACTTATAGAGCAAAAAATTCTCTTTCAATTGATTTTTTATACGAAAAAATTCGATCAAGAAACAAAAAAGGCAGGAGGAATTAAAAGTAACCCCAAAATAACATTGATTTAATGGGGTTGGGTTGTGCCCCCTCAAACGTTACATTTTTCATAATCTTGTCGAGATTACTTAAGAATTTATTGAAACACTGGCCTTTGAGTGAGCAAAATGTTACCTGCTAAGTTTTAAGTGAGAACGCGAACAATTTACCAAGGGATCCAAGCAGATTCTTACTTATAAAGCGTTGAAATAAATATCTTTTTATATATTTAAATCTAATTTTCATATCATTACGATTCTATATAAAATATCAATACAGTATGATGTCAGAAAGGACAGAACATTTCAGCCAAGGGAGAGTTCTAGGGTTCTATGCAGTGCTATTTCCATAACCAGGTTGAATTGTTTAGAAAATTTATTCAAACGCTCTAGCTTTTGGGTACAATGAATATATACATATATATATATATATATATATATATATATATATATATATATACACATACACATATATATATATATATATATATATATATATATATATATATATATATATACACATATGGATAAATATCAACACAACATCGTGTTCAAATAGAAATAAATTTCTACCTCATACTTGGGATCGAACACTAGCCCCTTCTAATGAAAGGCCAGGTCGAAACCAACCATGCCACGTGGCATGGTTAGTTTCGACCTGGCCTTTCATTAGAAGGGGCTAGAGTTCGATCACAAGTATGAGGTAGAAATATATATATATATATATATATATATATATATATATATATATATATATATATATGTATATATATATACATACACACAACAACAAATGCCACCATTTCTAAGACCACCGAAGAAAAATAGTCCCAGATATGTCAATTTATGCCTGTGATTTGCCCAGTTTTCATCTGACATTCATCTGATAGCTCACAGCAATCTAACCTAATAAGGGTATTGGTGGCCCTGACTCGTACAGATTTGCTAATCATGGTGATACACAAACCTTATCACCCACGATAATGTATTAGCAATCAGAGAGGTATACAGTATATATATATATATATATATATATATATATATATATATGTATTATATATATATATATATATATATATATATATATATATATATATATTTTTTGTTTGTTTATAAATATATTATATAAATAATTGTGATTGATTGATTTGAGGTTTTCTGGCACCTGACATCTAAGGTCATTGACGCAAATGAGTCTATAAATATTATCAATATTCTACTACATAAAAAAAATGAAAGAAAAAGATCAAATTCGATTACCTATGAAAAACACCAGTAATTGCTGAAGTATTCAATGACATATTTAGTAAAATAAAAAGAGTAACAAAAAAGGAGCAAGACTCACAAGCTGGAGTGAGTTGAGCTTTTCACGAACAGCAGCCCATAAATCAGACGGATCTCCACATCCAATGCACTTTTTTTAGCGGGAAATATCTGCCCTCCTATTAGCCAATTCTAACTCTCCTCTGATTGGTGTTTATGTGACGTCACCTAATGTCATTTTTATGAATTAATCAACCCAATAGGGGTACAACACCTATATTAACATTAATAGAATAAAGACTAATAGATTAATATTTTTATGGAAAACAGTTCACGCTATAACGTTTTTAATAAAAATTTATAAAATCAATCCAGTTTACTAATACTAATTAAGTAAATAAAATATATTAAACTGAGAAATTAACTGTATTATGGCTGCAATGAGAGGAGTGTAAACAAATGTAACCACCAATCACAGCTAAGCTTGTTGCTGCCAATCAGATGATAGATATTTTCCTGTCAAGAGAGAGTTCCTCAGTTTTATGCATTGCTGTTTTCATAAACTGGTTGTATTTACTTTAGAATCTATTCAAACGCTCTAGCCTTTGAGTGTTTCTTTTTTTTTCTAAGGAAAATTACGGACAATTTACCGAAAGGTACATTCAGAGAATTACTTATGAATTATTAAAATATTCCTACACATGGATATCCGGTTATCATATCAATGCGATTATATATTTTTTCACGAAAGAGAATCAGAGTGACGTCGTAAAGTGTAGGAAGATTTTTTTCTGGCGGGATAAGATATCGAGTAGAATAACTATCAACATTTGGCTTATAAATTGGTACTGTTATTATATAAATCTGAAAAAGGAGACTCGTATCTCCAATGCATATTTGATTTCATTTCATGTATATCGTCATCAAATTTATGAAGTAAATGTCAAGACAATTTACACGCAGACATTCCGTTACTTCACTGGATTGTTGCCATATACCACCAAATAACAAAACTATAGTCGTGTTTTCCAATAATTTGATCGATAGCCTTACACATGTTCAGTATTAGAAAACTTTGTGATTATATTAATAGTAATCTAATTTAAAAGGAATAAATGAATTGAACGTTAGTGTACCTAGAAATTCTGTAAGTCATACGTCAAAGTTGTCAGTTACACTTTTAGCTTTTATTGGAACTGACAAGATCCTCCATTATTCATAATAATCCCTCGGTTAATCCTCCGGAAAATATCGTATATTGGAGGTAATTGCTTGCATTTCACTTGATATTTTTGTGGGAGGGGATAAACATACATTAATTATCAGGTTTTCAATTGATCAATCTTTAATCAAAGCGTGGCAATATAGGTCATTACTCATTGGCGTTTAAAATAGATTCCCAGCTAGTATCATATAAAATAACATATTTTACTAAGTTGCCATTTTATGGGTTAAAGAGGATACTTCTGTTGTTCGAAAGTTTAAAAGCAATAATTAATGGCATGATTATACAACTGCATGGCATAAAACTCTGAAGTTTCAGGTGTTTATAGATTTGTAAATTTGGAGACAAAGTTACATTTTGGTCATTAGCATATTTCATACAAGCGGCTACAGGTTCTAATTAAGTTTCTAAATCTAGATTTCCAACATATAAAAATAATCAAGAAGCAAATATAAAATTGGATGAATCTGACATTCTTACAGAAATATTTATAAAACATCGTTATATTAAACTAAAATGATGATACTACAATACTTTGTTAAAAAGTACATCCAACCAAATAAAAAAATTGATCAGCCATGTATACATGTGTTTTAAAACTAGGCACTTAATAAACTTGGCCCCTGTAAAATCTCTAATCAATTCAAGAGATTGATCTGTATGAATGTCATACTCAATACTTTTACTTAACCTAGTAATTAATGTTTATTATGGAGGTATAGACCCAAATGTCAATCTTACTATTCTTTTATAAAGACAGCAGATTTTATAGCTCCTGTTGTCATCATATTTCAGGGCTATTTAGTAAGCATTGGTGAACCACTTCCTTTAAATCTAGAAATGTATATTCTACCTATACCAAATGCCCACACATGCATAAGACACTTTTAGCATATTATATCCCAGGATTTGTATTTTATCGGCAATTTTTACGCTTTATGCATATTCAGTTATCGTCTCTTACACTTTGTGCATGTTTCAGCTGAGGCATAACATTAGTATTGTAAAAATATAAAGAAGCAGATAAAGAATTACGATGAATGTAACTTTTAGAAACTCGCAACAAACGTTTATTTAGTTTACCATAAAAAGAATAAAATTACCCTCTCTTTCAGAACGAATTAAAGAAAACTGAAATCTTGAAGTTGACGAGAGACTGGCATAAATATCTTTTTTTTTTCTCAAAATATTCAAGTAAAAAGTTAATAAGTAGGTACCATAGTCAGAAGAGGGTTGTGTAAGGGACTAGATTCACATGGGTAAATAAAAGAAAATTTTGCCTTAGACAAAAACTGTTTTCACTACAAAACAATTAAAACAGATATATAGAAGTTATCCTATACAAAAATGCAATATTCTGAATTTCAAAAATTACAAACAAAGGGCGTGAGACTCGTCTCTCTTGGAAAGTGGAAAATTAGAACAATGAAAAAGGTATCTTCCGAAATCAACTCCACTGGGGCATCCATAGTCTTTAATCAAACAACCATTAAAGAAGGTCTCCTAACGAAAAAAAGAATCGACTGTATGGCCCTTCAGTGCGTGATGACGCAAATACCAGTGTCCTCAGAAGGTCCCTTCTACAGATACAACTAACTTTGAAGAAGAACAAGCTCCTTGCCCATCTTTCTCACCTGGAGGAGGAGGGGCCGACATCAGAACCGGGAATGAAGGGACTACACATTTTCTTGAAGAGGTCCTTGGGGACACCATAGACACCATTAATGACTACAATGCTCCCGTATATGATAGCAAGGACAATGAAATCAATACATTAGATGAAGACGAGGACCCCGACCAAGAAAAAAAGGCCTTCCCCCACCCAAATAATACATCATCTCCTAAGTTAGTTCATGGAGGACTTGCAGCGAAAAATTAAAATTGTTATTAAGATTATTATTATCAACAGAGGCATATTGAGAAGCCTATAAGATAGATAGGTCTATACTAACCTTACAGAATATACCACCGTTGCAAACAACGCATGCGCAGCCCTTTTACTTACTTAATTTCAAGGGTTATTTTCCTTGTTCTGTCACACATGGAAACCCTGTATCCTACAGGGCCTACAATATTTGTTTATCGTATACATCCTCAGCTATTCAATGTATGACACAATGTATTCTGCTTTAATTGTCAAATCCACATTGTCGATGCACTTAGAAAACAAGAAAGTCTTCAACTTCATAAAAGCCTTAATATATTTAGCCTTTCGGATGTCTAGTGGGAGCTTGTTATACAGTCTTGGGGCTGCATATTCGAAAACTCTAGAATCTACAGTCGGGGTACATCTTGGCTCCAATAACTTTAAGCCAGTAACCAGCGTTACGCACCATCAGTATCTCCAAAAATAAAAAAACAATGAACTTGAATGGGTTTCAGTTTTAATTGATCAATACCTAAGTTATTATACTGCAGCCATTATTTGGCAATGTCATACGGAGTAAT
>NC_090727.1:37282520-37290020 GCF_036898095.1 Palaemon carinicauda
TTCCACAATCTTCTTTCTACCTCTTTCCAAAGTTTAAAATCCCGACGGATATTACGAAACCAGATACTTTCTACATTGCATAATTAGACCATAGTTCTACAAAACTTTACAGATTTTTTTTTCGAACCATTCTTGAGCTCTTTCTTCCACATCAAAGTACAAATATACGGCCTATGCAAATTAACCTTACATAGAACTACTCTTAGAAAAGAAGGGCAATTAAAGAACTAAGTCCAGCTTAATTCCAACTAAATTCTAATAGACTTTATTTTGATCAGTGTAGGATGAATTACGAAACGCCTGAAAATTCTATTGTTTAACCATCGTTAGGTTTAAATTGTATTGTAGTTGCAGTAACAAGACTTACTAGTATTTGAAACCTATAATAAGTTTGATAAAAAGGACATTAATTAAGAGGACTGATGCCTCATTTTAATTCCTTTCGGGAAAGCATTATGTTGCCGAATTATTTTGTAAAATACTTTTTGTTCAAGACTTTCATATATTAAACTTTTGAGACTATCATAAGCTTATTAAGGTTCTAAATGTGTGTGTTTTTTTTTTTTATTGATACTTCAGTGTGCCCATTCACCTACAGCGTCACTTTCAATCGAGAAGACAAGATCGAAGAAAAATATGTTTGAATAATATTCGCCAGATACAGACTATAAAACATGTATATAACCTTTCGGTATTTATTATTTAATATGAAGCTCTTGGTAAGAATTTCACAAGAAATAATCATTGGTTCTTATAAAAGGGTAACCATGTAATCGAGTGCAGTATATTGCAATGTATTTGCCATTTCAGAGAAGCAATAGCAAGAAAGATGCAATCAATTTATATTTGTCTCGCAATTTCATTAACCATCAAGTTAGAATCATTAATTTTTGTAGCTGAGGGCTCGTAAATCGAACTTTTAGACTTTTATTGCGACATATTTTACATTACTTGTGAGTTAATGCAATGTATCTAGAAATAGAGAAAATGATGAAGAACGTTATCAATTCTAATTACAACCAAAACATATAAAATATCTGTCAAATCATATATTTTCATATAAAATAATTCTATTGTGTTTAATGCATCTTGTAAATACTAAAGAAAACAACTCCGATTCCATAAATGATATTTTCGACAAGTAAAAAAAAAAAAAAGGACAGACGAGTTAAAAGGAGTAAGGAAGTTTGAAGGATGGGCCGTGAAGCTGTAACTGAGAGGCGAGGTGAGTGCACTAACCTTATTTCCACATACAGCGAGCTTATATAAAAGAATTTCAGAGCAAAAAGGTAACAGAAATTCAAACAAAACAATTCACGTAAGACAGGCTTAATCCGGTTCTCTTAACAGTGAGGTGTAGAGTGAGATATACAATAAAGAAAATATTATTACCTTATACGAGCGTATGTGAAACACGTGCAGTACAAAATTCTTTTATTATAAACAGTTTCTCATTGCACTAACATGGTCATTCACATAGCAAAACGGAAGTCCATTAATACAAAAAGATGAAGCTACTAAATGGAATATCTGTCTACATATAGATCTACATAACAAAGAGATCTATCTTTTTTCAAGAAGATAGTGTAATCTCTAAATAATTCTCCTCTCTCTCTCTCTCTCTCTCTCTCTCTCTCTCTCTCTCTCTCTCTCTCTCTCTCTCTCTCTATTAGCATTCCCAACATGATGTCTTTGGTTCCTATGATTTATAGTCACCATGATGAACCACCTTCCCGTCATGGGGGAATATGAAGATTAATTGTTGTAAAAGCCCTACAACGCCTTCTCTTTCCTTTGGAAAATGAGGAAGAATTACAAGTTATATAAGAATTTCTTATTAAACATAAACATATTTTATCAAATTTCTAAACTAATAAATTAAGATTTGAAAAATATTTTATTGTATTAGATTTTTACATAACTCATAACTGAAATATACTAGAAAGCATCTAAGAATATATTTTCTTAAAGATTGTGTTGATTTACTTTCATATGATAAGTACTGAATGCAAATACGACATTCTTTAAAATCGTTGGAATATAGAAAATTATTACCATCCGTAACACTCCGAATTACTCTTACGAGAACCATTATTATTATTATTATTATTATTATTATTATTATTATTATTATTATTACTCGCTAAGCTACAACCCTAGTTAGAAAATTAGGATGCTATACGCCCAGGGGCCCCAACAGGGAAAATAGCCCAGCGAGGAAAGGAAACGAGAAAAAATAAAATATTTTAAGAACAGTAACAACATTAAAATAAATATTTCCTATATAAACTATATAAAAAAAACTTAAACAAAACAGGAGGAAGAGAAATCTCAAGCTTGTTTACTGAAGGAAAAATAACGCCTTTTTGAACACAGTTTCATGCAATCGTGAAATAAAAACAATAGTATTTAATACCAGTGAGAATAACACATAAGAGACGAATCTGTTACCGGATGAGAAGACTCTCATCAAGGTCTTTCATGAAATGAGAGAACATATAAGGGACGTTTCACCAAACACTTTATTTCTGTAAATTCAGGTTATGTCTGGAAGAAGGATACGGCCCCTGGAAATTGTTGAGAGGATCATCGTTCCAGTGAGCAAGGGAGTATTTAAGTGATAAAAGAAATTGCTGGAACCTCATGAAAATTGCTACGTTGAGAATTTCGGGGAAGGCTTAAACAAATGTTCTTGGTTGATAAGATAAGAGAAAAGGCAGAAATAATGAAGAATTGATATGCAAATTGTAATAAAAATTTAAAGAAACATTCTTTATTGACGAAGTAAGAGAGGAGGCAGAAAACAGAAGAATAAATACGGAAAGTGCAGTATAAATATAAAGAAAGAATTTTTATTGATAAAGTAAGAGAGAAGACAGAAAACAGAACAATAAATAAGGAAAGTGCAGTATAAATTTAAAGAAACATTTTTCATTGATAAAGTAAGAGAGAAGACAGAAAACAGAAGACTAAATATTGGAGGTGCAGTACCAATCTAAAGAAACAATCATGATGGGCAAATTAAGAGAGAACACAGAAATAAAAAGAATTAATTTGGAAAATCCAGTATGAATTCAAAGAAACTATCTTGATTGACAAAATATGAGAGAAAACAGAAACTCGCAGAATAAATATGGAACACTACGGATTAAAAAAAAAGAAAGATCCTGATGGTCAAAGTAAAATAAGAGTACACAACACAGGAGAATTAATATGAAAATTGCAGTATAAATTTAATTTAAACAAGGAATAAAGCTTCTCAAATTTTGTTTTATGAAATCAATTCAAAATATTCGAGTTTAAATGGAGGAGAGTGCAATAAAGAAAAGAATAATCAGGAGAAATTTAATAAAATTAGCAGAGGTGCCATGATGACTATACTGAAAATGTTGGGTATAATTGTGATTTTATGAAAAGATTTTGTTACTTTTGTTGAAAGCGAGTTTTGCTGTAAATAAGTATGCCTGGATGCCAGAATAATTAGTTTGTAAGTACGAGCTATGAAGAGAGTAATAAAAATGAACAATATGAAGTGGCTGTAAGTTTATTTGCTTATTGCTGATAAAATTTTATATCCTCTCAAGGAAATTAAAGAGTCTCCGAACTTTTAATGTAAAAAATCAAACTTTAACGATGTGTACGGTATATATATTACATTCATCTGAGAAATAAATGTATATACATACATACATATATATATATATATATATATATATATATATATATTATATATATATATATATATATATATATATATATATATATATATATATATATATATATATATATATATATATATATATATAGCAAGGCATTCCCTTAAACCTTGGGGGTTAGCCGACATCAAACAAATGAAAAAAAAAAGGGGACCTTTCCTCTCTACGTTCCTACCAGTATGACAAGGGACTCAACCGAGTTCGGCTGGTACTGCTAGGGGGCCACAGCCTACCCTCGGCCGTTATCCACCATAGATGAAGCTTCATAATGCTGAATCCCCTACATATATATATATATATATATATATATATATATATATATATATATATATATATATATATATATATATATCTCTCTCTCTCTCTCTCTCTCTCTCTCTCTCTCTCTCTCTATATATATATATATATATATGTGTGTGTGTGTGTGTATGTGTGTGTGTATGTATGTATATATGTATATACACCTGTATATGCAATGTATAAGATTAATCGTGAGTGTTTATGTCATTGTGAGATATCCTAGTAAAAAAATTTTAATTTAATATGGTAATCAACTTTAATGTAGGTATCATCTTGTTTATATACTTGTCCTTGGATAAACTTTCATCATCAATATGAATATTATTTTTCCAGCTTAGAAGAAAAATAAAAAAAAGTAAAAATTGTTAAGAGTTATTATAAGGAAATAACTATAAAAGAAAACTCGGAGATATTCCAATGAATCGTTTGATATGTACAAAATATTGATAAAACTTTATTTCATTTTAGCGTTTCTAATTTTTTTCCTTGGAACACAGACAAAAATTGTATATCTTTTTATAATTAACCAGTAAAGAGTCTTTTAACAAATCTAAATTAAGTTTTTATCTTCTCTTTTAGATAAAACTGCATTCATCATATTCCAGGAATTCTGTGGAATGAGAATTGCATCTCTGCTGGAAATTGCAAATAGATTAGTCATTAATCATGATTGGATTCATTATTGAACTTTATCTCCAGATGCATCCGGCCAATTGTCCTTGAATTGTAAAGGAGTGTGGTGCAACATCTGGCAGAAATTCGATACTCGGAAAGAATGATAATTACCTCATACGGAGGATATTGGGAATGAATTATCATAATTATGCAATTAATTATAGCCCCTACTTTACAGTCCCTTATCTTACGAATGAATCATCATGATTATCTAATTAATTAGTCCCTGTTTTACAGCCCTTATTTTGGAATTAATTATCATAATTATGCAATTAATTACAGTCCATATTTTACAGTCCTTGTTTTGTGAATGTATCATCATAATTATGTAATTAATTACAGACCCTATTTTCAGTCCCTGTTTTGGGAATAAATTATCATAATTGTCTAATTAATTAGTCCCTATTTTACACCCCTCATTTATGAATGAGTTATCATAATTATGCAATTAATTACAGTCCATATTTTATAGTCCTGTTTTTGGGAATGAATTATCATAATTATGTAATTAATTACAGCCGCTATTTTGGGATCTATTTATCATAATTATGCAATTATTTACAGTCCCTATTTTACTGTCCTTATTTGGGAATGAATTATCATGATTATGCAATTGATTACAGTCCATATTTTACAGTCCCTATTTTGGGAATGAATGATCATAATTATGTAATTAATTACTGTCCCTATCTTGGGAATGAATTATCATAATTATGTAACTAATTACAGTCCCTATTTTACAGTTTCTCTTTATGGAATGAATTAACATAATTATGTGATTAATTACTGTTCCTATTTTGGGAATGAATTATCATTATTATGAAATTAATTACAGTCACTATTTTAAAGTACATGTTTTGAGAATGAATTATCATAAATATGTAATTAATTACAGTCCCTGTTTTGGGAATGAAACATCATTATTATGAACTAATTATAGTTCCTATTTCACAGTCCCGGTTTTGAGAAAGAATTATCATGATTATGTAATTAATTACAGTCCCTATTTTGGGAAGGAATTATTTTCATTATGTAAGTATTTACAGTCCATATTTTACAGTCCCTGTTTTGAGAATGAATTATTATAATTATTTAATAAATTACAGTCCATATTTTACAGTTTTTATTTTTCGAATGAATTATCATAATTATGTAATTAGTTACAGTCCCTATTTTAAAGTCCCTATTTGGGGAATTAGTTATCATAATTATGTAATTAATTACAATCCTTATTGTGGGAGGGAATTATCATAATTATGTAATTAATGACAGTCTTTATTTGGCATCATAAGAAAATCTAAATTGCTACATATAGATATAATTTTGTGTGCAAAGTCTTATAGTTTTGTTTTTGGTTGAATTATTGTGGCAAACTAAAGGGGAATTGATCAAAATGATGTTATAAGTAATTATTGTTTCAGGCATTTAACTCAATCTACTTAAAAGGTCATTTAGTCAAATCAGTCTCAATGTATCCATTTGTCAAGAATAAGAATGTGAAAAAGAAAGGCAATCGATGTGATGAATATGATTGGTTTTATGCAAAAGAAATCTAAATAACTATACTAAAATACATTTTGAATTTATTTCATGTATTTCTATATTTGCTTAGATTTTTTTCGGCTTCATACGATTTTGAAATTTCTTGGTATTCAGATTATGTTAGTGCATTTATACGATTACTATCATCACATAAAGCCTCTTATCATTACTGATAAGGATAATGATTGAAATATAGATTTGTTCACATTATTATGACTCCAAGTGTCATTAGCATTTATCTGTATTATAATTTCTTTTGGTGGTAAGCTCGTATCTCACTTACATTCTTGTTCCTACCAAATATACCAAGTGTAGATTTTATCCTACCCAAGTTTGGGGATGGAATAAATGACTGGGTAATCGATAGAATATGGAGAGAAAAAAAAAAAAAAAAAAAAAAAAAAAAAAAAAAAAAAAAAACATTTTCCTCTATAAATTATTTTCTAGGAGGTATAATAAATCCATAGGAAAAAAAAAATATCGACATCCTATGCTCCTGAGATATTTTTCATTTGTTTGTTGACATTCTACGAATAACAGGTATTCGCTCCTGTTCGTTCGTATGACTTGGGTAGGGGGAGGGGGTCCGTGTGCTTGGCCCCTGCCTAGGTCTGTGAGTTGGGAGTGGTGCCCGGGCTTGTCTCCAACTAAACCTGTGACCTGGGAACTACTAGATTAGGTTAAGTGGGGCGTGTTAGGTTTTGTGGCCTTTTAAATGTATCTCCGAAATTCATATAACTCAGGAATGAACAACATTTTCTATAGAGAAAAAAAAGTTTTCCTATAGTAATTACAATATAGTACTGTATATTTTTCACCTTTTCCAACATAAACAAGTACTCTTTAAATAAAAAGATTTATACACAAATATATTTTTCCCCTTTTCCCATCTAAATCCTTTGTGGCATACATGCTACATTTCTGAATATCCTTATAGGATACAAGCTACACTAACACCATTTTTTTCAGATAACATAATTCCCCGTAAAAAAATTAATAACATGTTTATCATAGAATTGTGATTGAAGCTCGCCCTGATTAACTAAAAACAAGACGAACAATACCAAAGCAGTATCTGCGAAAACACACAGATTCCAATTAACTGCTTGGCCAATACGAATCACTGGGGGAAACTAATTATAATCATCGTTCAGTCCAGCGTTGATTGACTAATTAATGGACGTTTTGCGAGGGAGGATATCCGCTAAATATTGCTGGAAGTAGCTAATGGAATTATTGGAGGCATTGAGCCTCTTCCAGGAGATTT
>NC_090727.1:37295020-37300020 GCF_036898095.1 Palaemon carinicauda
CCAACCCTTGACCATGGAGGTGGATGAAGAAAGATAAGCAGAAGTCCGTCGAGATCTACTGAGGATTCTTTGCCTTGACAAAGGCCACCCATTTTCTCCAAGATGACTCATATTGCCTTCTAGTAGATTTGCACTTATATTCCTCTAGGAAGTCTATGCTGGCTTTCGAAATCCCGAAACGCTTTCTCACCGCTAGGGAGAGAAAATCATGAACTGCAGGGTCCGGGTTTTCTGTAATGAAGCGCAGACAGTCGACTTCTGGACTCGCTGGGTCAGAACTGGATCTGGTAGCGGTAGAAACTTTAACCGTAGTTCCAATGCCAGGGGGAACCACACGCTGTTCGGCCACTTGTGGGCCACTATTGCCGCTACCCCCTTGAAGGATCTCAGTTTGTTGAGGACCCTCAACAGAAGGTTGTGAGGAGGGAACAGATAAATCCTGGACCATCTGTTCCAGTCGAGGGACATCGCGTCCACTGCTTCCGCTAAGGGGTCCTCGTACGGGGACACATACAGGGGCAACTTCTTGTTGTCTTTCGTCGCAAAAAGGTCTATCTGCAGTTCTGGGACTTGACTCAAGATGAAGGAGAATGATCCTGCATCTAGGGACCATTCCGACTCTATCGGTGTGAACCTGGATAGAGCGTCCGCTGTCACATTGTGGACTCCTTGAAGGTGAACTGCCGACAGGTACCACTTCTTCTTTTCCGCCAAACGGAAGATGGCCAACATCACCTGGTTGAGAGGTGGCGACCTTGATCCTTGTCGATTCAAGCATCTCACAACTACCTCGCTGTCCAGCACCAACCTTATGTGGATCGAGTGACGCGGGGAGACTTTCTTTAAGGTAAGGAGCACTGCCATAGCTTCTAGAAAGTTTATGTAAAAGGTCTTTAATAAATTGGACCAAGTCCCTTGGGCCTTTTTCCAATGAGAGTGACCTCACCACCCCTCCTTCGAGGCATCTGTGTGAATCGTCACCGACGGGGGAGGTGGCTGGAGAAGTACCGACTTCTTTAGATGTCTGGCTTGGGACCAAGGCCTGAGAAGAGTACGTAGACGAAGCGGAACTGGTCTTCTCAGATCTCTTCGCGCGTTTGATGCATAACTTCTCCAAACTCCGGTTGCATCCTTTAGCTGTGCTCTTAGCACCGGGTCTGTTACCGAAGCAAACTGGAGAGAACCCAGTACTCTCTCCTGTTCGCGTCTTGATATCCTTTCGGAATCTAGAAGTCTCTTGACAGACCCAGCTATCTCCTTCCTTTTCTTCGCCGGGATGGAGAAATGGTGTGACATTAGGTCCCAGTGGATTCCCAACCACTGGAACTTTTGAGATGGAGAAAGTCGAGACTTTTTTCTGTTGATCTTGAAGCCTAGATACTCTAGGAACTGGATCACCTGCAGGGAAGCTTGCAAGCATTCTGTCTTGGATGCTGCCCACACCAGCCAGTCGTCCAGGTAGGCTACTACCTGAATTCCTTTTAGGCGTAATTGTTTGAGAGCTACACTCGCAAGCTTCGTGAAGATCCTTAGGGCTATATTTAGCCCGAATGGCATGGCTCTGAAGGCGTATAGTCTTCGTTGTAGCTTGAACCCTAGGTAGGGGGAGAGTCGACGATTGATTGGAACGTGCCAATAGGCGTCTGACAAATCTATGGAGACGGTAAATGCCCTTTTGGGCAGTAAGGTCCTTATGTGTTGCAGTGTTAGCATCTTGAACTTGCAGTTCACTATGAACTTGTCAAGTGGCGACAAATCCAGAATGACTCTGAGTTTTTCCGAGTCCTTCTTGGGAACACAAAACAGCCTCCCTTGGAATTTGATGGACTTTACCCTTCGGATCTCTTTTTTCTCCAACAGATCTTGGATGTACTCCTCCAGAACGGGGGTGGAGTGTTGGAAAAACCGAGGGCACGGGGGTGGAGTGCTGTACCAGCTCCAGCCCAGTCCATTCTTGAGTAGGCTGTGGGCCCAGGGATCGAAGGTCCACCGATCCCGAAAATTCTGAAGTCTCCCTTCTACCGGTATCATCTCACTTGGACTGTTGTCCTGAGGTCTTGCCTCCCTGACCGCGACCACCCAAGAATCCCCTTCCCCTTGAGGGGCGCCTAGACGAGCCTCTGGCTGCTCCTCTAGGCTTTGCTCGAAAGGAAGTTGACTGCCCTTCGAACGTTGGGTTGAATGCCGGGGACTGTGTCAACACGGCCTGGGGTACCCACTGGAATGTGGTCGGGGTTTGTGCCACCATCTGGGGCACTGAAGGCATCGGCAATTGCTGTTGCTGTTGCTGTCTAAATGGCTTGGCTGGCCGAGACGGTAGCCTAGTCCTCTTAGTCTTCCTCTTTGGTTGGGGACCCTCATCCGGGGAAGACTTTCTCTTGATAGACAGGCCCCACTTCTGGAGAAGGTTTCTATTCTCCGTGGCGGCCTTATCAACAACTTCTTTGACCGATTCGCTAGGGAAAAGGTCTTTGCCCCAAATGTTGGAGGAGATTAGTTTCCTTGGCTCGTGCCTCACCGTAGCCGAGGTGAACACGAACTCCCTACAAGCTCTCCTCGCCCTGACGAAGCTGTAAAGATCCTTCGTCACTGTGGCCAGATGAGTCTTGGCCACTACCATGAACATTTCATGGACCTTGGGGTCACTTGCCATCGTCTCAAGAGTGGTCTGAAGAGACATCGAGGCAGCCAGTCTTTCTTTTGTCTCGAGCTCTCTCCACAAAAGAAAGTCAGACAGCTTAGGGAGGTTCTCACCGAACTGACGTCCGGCAATATCAGCCTCCAACTTCCCGACTGAGAAGGTAAGATGGACGTCCTTCCAGTCCTTGTGGTCCATAGGTAGGGCCAGCGACAAGGGTTTACACTCCTCCAGGGAGGGGCAAGGCTTGCCAGCCTCGACTGCTTTTAATACAGCCGCAAACCCTTTCTGTAAAAAGGGGAAGGCTCTAGCAGGAGAGGACACAAAGGAAGGGAGCTTCTTACTCAATGCAGCTACCTTTGAGTTCGTGAAGCCCCTCTCTTTCATCGAAGATGAAAGCAAAGCTTGAGCCTTAGCATGGTCCATCACTATGACCTCCTTCGGCTCTGTCTCCTCCTTTGAAGCTGGTTCCTTCCTCAACCGGACATAACATTCCGGATATGACCCCTTGCTGGGCCAGAATTCCACCTCTTCTAGGGGAACTGAACCCAACTTATCCGACATGACGATCTTTCCAGTCGTCATCGGCATGTGCTCAGCATATCTCCACGGGTTAGCATCTGAGCACAAGGGAAGGTCTTTCACATTGAGCCTTTTCCGGGGACTACGTGATGCTGCAAGCTTCTGCATCTGCAGTTCCATTGCAGCCGCCTTCTCATTATTCTCCTTCTGCATTTGTTGGATCATTCCAACAATGGAGGAGAGGGCCTGTCCCAGCTCTACTGGGAGAGCGGACGATGTTGAGGGAATAGGTTCAGGGATCTGAACCGGAGCAGCCGACACCTCGTCGGC
The DNA here is from genome assembly GCF_036898095.1 of Palaemon carinicauda. Classification (NCBI taxonomy): domain Eukaryota; kingdom Metazoa; phylum Arthropoda; class Malacostraca; order Decapoda; family Palaemonidae; genus Palaemon; species Palaemon carinicauda. Next base: position 37,298,511 of record NC_090727.1, read on the forward strand.
CTCTTCCTCTACAATGTCTGGGGCTTGAACTTCATCCTGGCCTCCTGCCAGGAGGTCCTCCTCCAGACGCTCAGACACGTCTGACATCCTGTCGTCCAACTGGATGTCTTGCAAGGCGACCGCGACTTCAGCATCCACCTGGATCTGAACTAGGGGGATCTCCTCTTGAGGCTGGGGAATCACTGCATCAGCTGATGCCCTAGGGAAAAGGTAAGCCCTCATCTTCTCACTTGGAAGATAAGGTCCAGAGGTGTTCTTCTGGAAGCCCCTTACCCAGGTACGAAGCTTCTCCCTTGCTATATCCCTTGATTCCGCCGTCCTAGGGGAATCAAAAGCCTCAGTAATCAGGTTAGAGCACACGGTACATACCTGAGGGTCCCAATACCGGAGATCACCCTTGGAGACAGCGCATGCTGCGTGCCTCCTACATAACTCATGTCCGCAGAAGTTCTTACTGCGGACGTTGCAGAAAGCACTTCCGCACTTCGGACGTTCCTCCTGTAAAGAGAAGAAATTTTCATGAGTATCAAGTGAACTACGTATCACTGAATATGCACAGTTAGCATAACAAATCAGAAAGGAAAGACACACACTTGTGTTTCCCGCACAACCAATTGTTGCAGCCTTCCAGATAATAAAATCGTATGGTTAATCTGTCCTAGAGTAACCAATGACAAATTTCCAGAGGAAACAGGTGGAGCTCACACCTAAGATATGATTTTAAAATACCGGATAATAGACAAGAAAGAACTCACTTTCTTATCTGTAAGGCAACACCAAAGGGCTGTGCAAGACAACAGAAAAGTGTTAGAACACACAGTGTTGTACCAATACTATACTATAGTTTTCTCCCTACAGTATATGCTATACTGAAGAATACTGGTACAGTATAGAAGGTAATGCGCCGGCCGGCACTTACCGGCCGGCACATACCATAACTAGCTTTAAAGTATACTACTTAACAGATATAAGGCGGCAGAACGCTGGTTCAAAAGCATGTGCCGGCCGGCAACAGCAAATGTCGGCTACCCAAGGTAGCACCCGGCTCTTGACCACCGCTCGTAGCGACCGGCAGACAAGGGCGTGACAATAGCCGGCCGGCAAAGGTAAACAACCGATGCCGGCCAGTAGCAAAAGAACCAGAGAACTCCGACTGCCCGGCTGCCAGCCACATAGGCCGGCAGCCGGGTCGGGTACAGCACTAGAAGAAAACAGAATGGATGCCAGGATAAGAGAGTGTACTACCTCCAAGCCCGGCAATCCGAAAGAGTGCAAATAAGGAAGGGGAGAATCTAATTCAGGCTTCCTGACCAATGCCGTCTGGCTCTACAGACAGACATGGATGAGGGAACAAGGGAGGTCCGGGCAGCACTCAAAGCAGAAGACCTTTGCCGGCCGGCACACTCTGCCGGCCGGCACACTCTGCCGGCCGGCAAGGGACTGAGTCAATTCCACATCCTAACCTATACTAGGTCCAGATGTAGAATGACGTACAGTACTGTAACGGCTA
>NC_090727.1:37305020-37312520 GCF_036898095.1 Palaemon carinicauda
CTGTTAAGTAGTATACTTTAAAGCTAATTGTGGTGTGTGCCGGCCGGCAAAGGCAGGCCGGCAAACATCCTCCTATACTGTACTAGTATTCTTCAGTATAGCATATACAGTAAGAAGAAAACTATAGTAAAAGTTTAGGTACAGCACTGTATCTTCTAACACTATTGTGTTTTCTTGCACGGCCCTTTGCTGTTGCCTTCAGACAAGAAGCAGAGTTCTTCCCTGTCTATTATCCCGGATTTTAAAATCATTGCCTAGGTGTGAGCTCCACCTGTTTCCTCTGGAAACTTTGCATTGGTTACTCTAGTAGAGATAAACCATTTTGATTTTATTATCTGGAAGGCTGCAGCAATGGGTTGTGAGGGAAACACAAGTGTGTGTCTTTAATTTCTGAATTGTTATGCTATACTATGCATATCCAGTGATACATAGTTCACTTGATACTCATGGAAATTTCTTCTCTTTACAGAAGGACACTCCGAAGTAGGGAAGTGCTTTCTGCAATGTCAGCAGCAAGAACCTCTGCGGACATGAGTTTTGTAGGAGACACGCAGCATACGCTGTCTCCAAGGATGATCTCCGGTATTGGGACCCTCAGGTATGTACTGTGTGCACTAACCTGATTGATGAGACATTTAAATAGCTAGGAAGAAGCTTCGTACCTGGGTAAGGGGCTTCCAAAAGTACACTTCTGGCCCTTATCTTCCAAGTGAGAATATGAGGGCGTATCTTTTCCCTAAGGCATCAGCTGATGCAGTGATTCCCCAGCCTCAAGAGGAGATCCCCTAAGTTCAGATCCAGGTGGATGCTGAAGTCGCGGTCGCGATGCAAGACATCCAGCTTAATGACAGGATATCTGATGTGGACGGGTGTCAGGAGGAAGACCTCCTTGCAGAAGCCCAGGATGAAGTTCAAGCCCCTCTACATCGGCCGGTCTCCCAGTAGAGCTGGGACAGGCCCTCTCTTCTATTGTTGGAATGATCCAACAAATGCAGAAGGAGAATCAGGAGAGGCGGCTGCAATGGAACTGCGAATGCAGTGCCTTGCAGGATCACATGGGCCCCAGAAAAGCTCAATGTGAAAGACCTTCCTTTGTGCTCGGATGCTAACCCATGGAGGTATGCTGAGCACATGTCGATGACGACTGGAAAGATCGTCATCTCGGATATGCTGGGCTCAGTTCCCCTGGAGGGTGGAATTCTGGCCCAGCAAGGCACCATATCCGGACTGTTATGTCCGGCTGAGGAAGGAACCAGCTTCAAAGGAGGAGGCAGAGCCGAAGGAGGTCATAGTGATGACCATGCTAAGGCTCAAGCTCTACTTTCATCTTCGATGAAAGAGAGGGGCTTCTCTAACTCAAAGGTAGCTGCATTGAATAGGAAGCTCCCTTCCTTTGTGTCCTCGCCTACTAGAGCCTTCCCCCTTTTACAGAAAGGGTTTCTGGCTGTACTAAAAGCAATCGAGGCCGGCAAGTCTTGCCCCTCCCTAGAGGAGTGTAAACCCTTGTCGCTGGCCCTGCCTATGGACCACAAAGATTGGAAGGACGTCCATCTTACGTTCTAAGTGGGAAAGTTGGAGGCTGATATTGCCGGACGTCAGTTCGGCAAGGACCTCCCTAAGCTGTCTGACTTTCTTTTGCGAAGTGAGTTCGATACAAAAGAAAGACTGACTGCCTCAATGTCTCTTCAGACTACTCTCGAGACGATGGCAAGTGACCCCAAGGTCCATGAAATGTTCATGGTAGTGGCCAAGCCTCATCTGGCCACAGTGACGAAGGACCTTTATGGCTTCGTCAAGGCAAGGAGAGCTTGTAGGGAGTTCGTGTTTACCTCGGCTACAGTGAGGCACGAGCTAAAGAAACAAATCTCCTCCAACATTTGGGGAAAAGACCTTTTTCCCTACCGACTTGGTCAAAGAAGTTTTTGATAAAGCCACCTTGGAGAATAGAAACCTTCTCCAGAAGTGGGACCTGGCTATCAAAAGAAAGTCTTCCCCGGATGAGGGTCCTCAACCAAAGAGGAAGACTATGAGGACTAGGCTACTGTCTCGGCCAGCCAAGCCTCTTAGACAGCAACTGCAATTGCCATTGCGCCCAGTGCCCCAGATCGTGGCACAAACCCCGACCACCTTTCAGTGGGTACCCCAGGCCGTGTCGACACAGTCCACGGCATTCACCCCAGCGTTCGAAGGGCAGTCTACTTCCTTCCGAGCAAAGCCTAGAGGAGCAGCCAGAGGCTCGTCTAGACGCCCCTCAAGGGGAAGGGGATTCAGGGGTGGTCGTGGTCAGGAAGGCAAGACCTCAGGACGGCAGTCCAAGTGAGGTGATACCGGTAGGAGGGAGACTTCTGAAATTTCGGGATCGGTGGACCTTCGATCCCTGGGCCCACAGCCTACTCAAGAATGGATTGGGCGGGAGCTGGTACAGCACTCCACCCCCGTACCTTCGGTTTTTCCAACACTCCACCCCCGTTATGGAGGAGTACGTTCAAGAACGGTTGGAGAAAAAGGGTGAAGCCCATCAATTTCTAAGGGAGGCTGTTTTGTGTTCCCAAGAAAGACTCGGAAAAGCTCAGAGTCATTCTGGACTTGTCGCCACTTAACAAGTTCATAGTGAATTGCAAATTCAAAATGCTAACACTGCAACACATAAGGACCTTACTGCCCAAGAGGGCATATTCCGTCTCTATAGACTTGTCAGATGCCTACTGGCACATTCCAATTAGCCATCGACTCTCCCCCTACCTAGGGTTCAGGCTACAGCGAAGACTATACGTCTTCGGAGCCATGCCATTCGGGCTAAACATAGCCCCAAGGATTTTTACGAAGCTTGCGAGCGTAGCTCTCAAACAATTTCGCCTAAAGGGAATTCAGGTAGTAGCCTACCTGGACGACTGGTTGGTGTGGGCAGCATCCGAGACAGAATGCTTGCAAGCTTCCAGTCAGTGATCCAGTTCCTAGAGTACCTAGGCTTCAAGATCAACAGAAAAAGTCTCGACTTTCTCCATCTCAAAAGTTACAGTGGCTAAGATCCACTGGGACCTTTTGTCACACCGTTTCTCCACCCCAGCGAAGAAAAGGAAGGAGATAGCGGGTTCTGTCAAGAGACTTCAAGATTCCGAAAGGATATCAAGACACGAGCAGGAGAGAGTACTGCGCTCTCTCCAGTTTGCTTCGGTGACAGACCCAGTGCTAAGAGCACAGCTAAAGGATGCAATCGGAGTTTGGAGAAGTTATGCATCAAACGCGTGAAGAGATCTGAGAAGACCAGCCGCTTCGGCTAAGTACTCTTCTCAGGCCTTGGTCCCAAGCCAGACATCTAAAGAAGTCAGGTTCTTCTTCAGCCACCTCCCCCGTCGGTGAGGATTCACTCAGACGCCTCAAAGGAGGGATGGGGAGGTCACTCTCATCGGAAAAAAGTCCAGGGGACTTGGTCCAGGCTATTCAAGACCTTTCTCATAAAACTTTCTAGAAGCTAGGGCAGTGCTCCTTACCTTAAAGAAAGTCTCCCCGCGTCATTCGTTCCACATAAAGTGGTAATAGACAGCGAGGTAGTTGTAAGATACTTGAATCGACAAGGATCGAGGTCACCACCTCTCAACCAGGTGATGTTGGCCGTCTTCCGATTGGCGGAAAAGAAGAAGTGGTACCTGTCGGCAGTTCACCTTCAAGGAGTCCGCAATGTGACAGCGGACGCTCTATCCAGGTTCACACCGATAGAGTCGGAATGGTCCTTAGACGCAGGATCATTCTCCTTCATTCTGAATCAGTCCCAGAACTGCAGATAGAACTCTTTGCGACGAAAGACAACAAGAAGTTGCCCCTGTACGTGCCCCGTACGAGGACCCCTTAGCGGAAGCAGTGGACGCGATGTCCCTCGACTGGAACAGATGGTCCAAGATTTATCTGTTCCCTCCTCACAACCTTCTGTTGAGGGTCCTCAACAAACTGAGATCCTTCAAAGGGTAGCGGCAATAGTGGCCCACAAGTGGCCGAACAGCGTGTGGTTCCTCCTGGCATTGGAACTGTAGCTGAAGTTTGTACCACTACCAGATCCAGTTCTGACCCAGCGAGTCCAGAAGTCAACTGTCTGCGCTTCATTACAGAAAACCCGGACCCTGCAGTTCATGATTTTCTCTCCCTAGCGGTGAGAAAGCGTTTCGGGATTTCGAAAGCCAGTATAGACTTCATTGAGGAATATAAATGCAAATCTACTAGAAGGCAATATGAGTCATCTTGGAGAAAATGGGTGGCCTTTTGTCAAGGCGAAGATTCCGCAGGAGATCTTGACAGACTTCTGCTTATCTTTTTTCCCCACCTCCATGGTCAAGGGTTGGCAGCGAACACGATTTCAGCGTGTAAGTCTGCTTTGACAAGACCCATTCTATATGCCTTCCAGGTCGACCTAGGTAACGAGATCTTTAATAAAGTCCCGAAAGCATGTGCTAGGCTCAGACCTTCAGCACCTCCAAAGCCCATTTCATGGTCTTTAGACAAGTTCTTCATTTCGCTTCTCTGTTGAGCAATGAAGAATGTGCGTTAAAGGATTTGACACAAAAAGTTATTTTCCTAATTTGCACTCGCGTCCGGGGCCAGGGTTAGTGAGATTGTAGCCTCTCGAGAGAGGCAGGTCGTGTTCAGTTCCTGGATGGGGAAGAACTGAACCTGTTTCCGGATCCTACGTTTCTCGCCAAGAATGAGTTACCCACCAACAGGTGGGGTCCCTGGAGAATCTGCCCTCTGAAAGAAGATGCATCTCTATGTCCAGTAGAATGCCTAAAGGTCTATCTTCATAGAACTTCAGACTTCAAGGGTGGTCAACTATTCAGGGGAGAAACATCAGGCTCAAATTTATCTCTGAATCAACTCAGAGCGAAAATCACATATTTTATTCGCCGAGCGGATCCTGACAATACACCCGCAGGTCACGATCCGAGGAAAGTTGCCTCATTCTTAAATTTCTTTAATTGCATGGATTTTGAACATCTCCGTTCATACACTGGCTGGAAGTCTTCCAGAGTGTTTTTTCGCCACTATGCGAAGCAAGTAGAGGAACTAAAAGAGATCTGTGGTAGCAGTGGGTCGCGGTGTTAACCCTACTGTTTAACTCTGCGAGGAACAGTGGTCTTAATTGGGACGATTAATTCCAGGGTGAGTGTGTAGTTACATACTGTACTACAAACTAAGTGAGGGCACTGAGTTGCCCATATAGACTCTTCCATTTCCAAACGTGAACCTAGAATAAGTGCAGACATGTGTGCCGAGCGTTTCTAACGCTAATGTCATTGATTTGTAATACAGGCTTTTATGACTTTGATACCTCGGTATCTTAAAAGTGGCATCTAATGTTTTTCTTTCAGACAAACAAGCCCTGTTTACTATCATACTTATGCTTAAAGTTTTGGGTTATCCTCTTCTATATATATATATATATATATATATATATATATATATATATATATATATATATATAATTGTGGTTAACCTGTCTATTTATTGCCTGTCAATAATCTGGTTCTTGAGAACCTTGCGTCTCCTTCACCTGTGTCAATTTACTGGTATAATTGAGCATTCATTCTATGTACCTTATCTGGGATAATTCTAATAGAATTGTTCCTTTATGCAAGCTATGTTGCATTGGTTTTCCTCCTATGCGGATATAAAACCTTTGTCCAATACAAGTATTGTGCGGAAAACTGGTCGATATTTCATATTGACGCAGTGGTCCTTTACAAACTATGCTTTACTTAATATAGGGCGAGACCACTATATTAGCTTGCCTGGTATTCGTACATAGATATATGTACTCTTCGAGACTTTTCCAGAGTCTAGTAGGACTCTTCTCTGTAGGGGGCAGGAAGCTCTAACATAGTTTATAGTTAGTTGAAAAGATGTATAACGGTAACATCTTAGGTCTCTAGGTCTAGTCGACCGGGAAAAAATTACCTCCGGGGAGTACGGCACGTTCTGAGAATCCACAGATACAGTAATGCTCTGGTACACTTCCATCAGGACGACATGGCTTGAGCCCAAAAAACGGATTTTGAGCGAAGCGAAAAATCTATTTTTGGGTGAGATGGCCATGTCGTCCTGATGGACCCGCCCTTGCCTTTCTAAGAAAGGGCTGTAGGACCCCTCCCTACATACAGTATCTGTAGCACCTCGTGTACGCTACAAGGAATACAGATGGCGCCAGGATTGGCGCCAGGCACGCATACGAATCGGGGGATAGGGAAGCCTTGGGAGCGGCTCCCCTTTTTCTTTCCCGAATTCGTATCTCGTCAATCTCCCTCCTACGAGACGAAATCTCTGTTCAGGTCGTAGATTGCCATGTGACGTGTCTAGAATACGTCCTCTGATATGTCGCGATATCCCTTTCACGAGGGATACTCGCTCCAGGAGTTAGAATTCTGGTACCTTAAGGTAAATTCTCTGGGAATATCGCCGTAGTTGTAATATACCCTAGGAAGCTACCCTATAGGAACTTCCATCAGGACGACATGGCCATCTCACCCAAAAATAGATTTTTCGCTTCGCTCAAAATCCGTTATATACATATATATATACATATATATATATATATATATATATATATATATATATATATATATATATATATATATATATATATATATATATATATATATATACATATATATATATATATATATATATATATATATATATATGTATATATATATATATATTTATATATATATATATACATATATACATATATACATATATATATATATATATATATATATATATATATATATATATATATATATCTGTGTGTGTTTGTGTATAATATTGTTGATAGATTGTAATATTTTAATCAAACCCAATTGTTAGCAACGCATATCAACTTCTCCAAGTAATAATGGTTTGCATTATCTTTACATCTCAAGTATAAACCTGCATTATTTATTTCAATCAAAATTCCATTTGAATAAAAGGTAAACAATCGAGCATTTCCCTCGACAGAAGTTGAATGACTTCCATTAAGGACTCCGAGTTTAATCTGCTTTAGAAAGGTTTTTCAGAGAATCCGATGAGAACTATTTCAAGAAATGTTAATTCATTCGCATTTCTCTCCGAGATATGAGAAGAATGTAGCTCATTATTGTGATACTTTGGGTTGCAGTGTTTTCATTCTTCCTCTGAGTATTTTGGCATATCATAAAAAAGATTCTTTTTTTATGTCCTAATAAACCCATGTTTGGAAGAAAGGAAAAACATGGGAATTGATTTAATATATTAAATGCAATGGAGGAAGATTGCTGGAGACCTTGAGGGAGAAACATTGTTGGGGACAGTTAAGGAGAAAGATTATTGGAGAAAGTGATGGAAAAAGATAACGAAAGAAAAAGATTATTAGACCCAGTGATGGTGAAAGATGATCGGAGATAGTGGTAGAGCAAGTTTGGTGGAGACAGTAATGTTAAGAGATTGTGAGGGAGAAAGATTTTTGGAGACAATAAAGGAGAAAGATTGTTGGAA
>NC_090727.1:37317520-37325020 GCF_036898095.1 Palaemon carinicauda
ATACCTCCGCCAAGGTGACCTAGAGCGCCATATGTCCTAGAATCATGAATTGATGTGACTTCGACTTTCAAGTAACGTTTGACCTTCACGTGACCTTGACCTTCAGGTGACCTTGACCTTCACGTGACCTTGACCTTCACGTGACCTTGACCTTCAAGTGACCTGCTTGACTTTTGACCTTCAAGTGATCTTTGTTCATTTGCCACTGATACTTAATATGACATTGATATAATGCACCAATATGACCTTGACCTTTGACCTTTATAAATTTGAACATCACCCATGGGTTGCGCCTGGACTAGGACTTCCCTGTTGGCTTATGCAAAAGTCAGTGCTTTATTTCTGTCTCTTGATATGGCCACTTATGTCATAGTGACACCAGTGACCCCTGTGACCTTGACCTTGGGGTGACCTTGACCAAAATTTAATCAGTTCTTCCATACACATTGGGGAACTACTTGGCCAAGTTTGAAGTGATTCCGTGTAGAAATGTGGCCTCTACGTTGTCCACAGACAGACAGACAAACAGAGAAACAAACAAACAAACAAACAAACAAACAAACAAACAAACCGAACCGAAAACATTACCTCCGCCAAGCGGCGGAGGTAATAAAAGAACTATCATAACTACCATCTTCTAATATCATCCTAAACAATCTACAAATTACAGGCTGTCAAATACACTGTTGCATGAATCAATTATGACCTGAAATGTTATACACAAACTGTTAAGTCTAGAGAAAAAAAAAAGTGAACAAGACAATTTCCTCATTCACTTTTCCTTTAACATCTTCTCGAGACAGCAATACATCCCAGATGAAACCAAGAGTGGAAATTTATAAAAGTCTCTTGAAAGTTATATATAAAGTTCTAAGAACCCGGATGTATTAAGGGGAAAATTTGCGAAGAAATTGGTTCATAATAGCATGGTATATTTCAGGTTGCATACCATTCCAAGGATACACTTCTATGCATCTCATCAGGCTTTTTATGGCCTATTTTTACATGGAGAGAGAGAGAGAGAGAGAGAGAGAGAGAGAGAGAGAGAGAGAGAGAGAGAGAGAGAGAGAGAGAGAGGTTACAAGGATCTTGGATGTCTCAAAGACTTTTTAGTCCATCCGTGGAGACTCCATTTGCTCTTTGGTCAAGCGATTTAGTATAAGCATTTAGAGAGCATTTTTATCTTATGAGAGAGAGAGAGAGAGAGAGAGAGAGAGAGAGAGAGAGAGAGAGAGAGAGAGAGAGAGAGTTCAAGGATTTTGAATGTCTCAAAGACTTTTTAGTCCATCCGCAGAGACTCCATTTGCTCTTTGGTGTAGCGATTTAGTTTAAGCATTTAGAGAGCTCTTGTGATCTTGTCTAGATTATTCTTGAACTAGTTTACCGTTTTACTGTTTACTACATCCGCTGGAAGTATATTCCAAGTATTTACTATTTTTATGTGAAGGAATTATCACATTGAGTGGTGTATCTTTTCAATTCCAGTTACTATCCGTTACCTCTGGAATGGTTTGTGCTAAACCTGAATAGACTGTTGTAATCTACCTTTGTTATTCCTTTATTTATTTTGAATGCCTCTATTAACTGTCCCTTAAGTCGTCGAGTTTGATGATGATGATAATAATGATGATTATTATTATTATTATTATTATTATTATTATTATTATTATTATTATTATTATTATTATTATATAAGCAGCAGCATCAATGATGCAGATATTATGAGGCTGGGCAAAATAATCTTAAAATAGTATTACTGTGCATTTGCTTATTATACAGCTACAATTGCATGACTAGTCTTTCAAAAAGACTATACTTATATGATTATTCCATTCCTATTCCAAGACTAAAACAGGATAAAACATTTGAGTATGCATTCATAGTTTTCCTACCTTTTTAGAGCATAAATAAGAGTTTAATGTTGTACAACGTTCACAGGAAAGCACTTGGTTTCTCGTGGATAAATAGCTCCTTAAAATTTATATAGGAAAGAAAGTTACTTAGTGTTATTCCTCTTAAGATTAAAAGTCATGCATAATTTTGCAGGCTCAACTTTCGTTTTACAACATCCTGCATTGTTGAGTCAGTACCCATTGGAATTTCTAAGGCTTTCATAATTCATTTAATGCGAATAAAATTGTTTTTCTCTACTTCTGACTTCGTAATAAAATTGAGATTCTGGGAAACAGATTAAAGGGTAAAATGCAAAGCGATGAATATTGTTATCTTTTGCGTTATTCTCTCTCTCTCTCTCTCTCTCTCTCTCTCTCTCTCTCTCTCTCTCTCTCTCTCTCTCTCTCTCTCTCTCTCTGATAATAGTTTAGATTTTTAGCAGTGGCAATAAGACACGATTTTATGCGTATATCAATTCTCTCTCTCTCTCTCTCTCTCTCTCTCTCTCTCTCTCTCTCTCTCTCTCTCTCACAATGATAATACCTTCAATACTTAGAAGGAGCAATAAGGGACAGAGTAACATTTTATACTAATGTTAAGCTGTCTCCCTGCCGCACCTTTAATGAAAGTAGTGGTATGTCATTACATGATATTATGTGTTCTTATACCTAGTTCCTTTCCTCTATTACATTTTTTCTCTTGCAGATTACATTTCTTATACTCAACGACTTGTTACATTATGTGACACCAATGTTTGAATAAGAATTTAACTGAATTTGGCCTTATCTTTTATACTTTTTTCTATTTTACCTTTTTTCAAAACTGAGTATCAGTAGCATCATTCCAAGATATATAGAAACATCTTAATTATATTTTCTTTCCAATATGTATCAAACTCCATTGTTTGTTTCAAAAGAAATGTTTTCACATTATGTGTCGTCCTAAGTGTTAGACAGTGTTTATCCTGATTTTTTTATTACATGCACACACACACGTACACACTCACATATACACACATACATACACACACACACACACACACACACACATATATATATATATATATATATATATATATATATATATATATATATATATATATCATAGACTCCTTTAAGGAAGGACTGGAACGTCAGGACCTCGGGGTTTTTAACTTGAGTCTGAGAGACTTCATGCCTGATATTTTTCAAAATTGACATATGTTATGTATTTTCAAATTTTAAGATCATTTTGCTCCCACAACTTTTCCTGTTTTTATCTCGTTTTCTATGCAAATCCCATTTTCTGTTCAAATCTCACTGACTAATGTGTTTTGTTTCTGTTTTTGTCATAGAAACGGTCCAGCTGGTGGTCTCACAATATGACACGTCACTGTAGCTGCTTTGGTTGTAAAGGGAACTATGATGGGACACTTTATGTAAAAGTCATATCCTTCCCAAAAGATCCTGAGGAGAGGGAGAGATGGATATTGGCAATGCCGAATGAGAAAGAAAGCTTGAGACGCTTGAAGGAGATATATATTTGTGAGACACATTTCAATTGTGAATGGGTGTCAGTTAAGGGTGGCAAGCGACCCAAACAACCTCCATCAATATTTCCTGGAATACCAAAATCAGCTTTGAAGCAGGTTACCTCAGCCCCACGCCCAACATCATCTTCTACATCACAATCAAGAGCTAAAAAGGTGCATGCAGCTGCTGAGGCTGCAGACAAAATCCGAGATTTCGACCAATTTCGCGCCAAAATTAGCTCCTATTTTCCTGGTTTTAACGTCATAAAAGACCAGAAAGATCTCTACCTATCAAGAACTGACGCTACTGGACAAACTGTCAAGCAGTTCTTTCATCTACAACAAGTCAACTCACCTTTTGGATTCCTATTCTTGAATAGAGTTGAGAAAGATGGCATTGAGGTGCCTAAACGACTTTTTCCTTTGCAAAAGAACAGCTTGCTCTCAAAATGGTCCAAGATTAGATCCATAACTGAACAGGTAAACACCTATGAGTACACAAGCCAGGAAAGCTACTAATAATGCAGCATGTACGACTTTAGCCAACATTCTATTGAAAGCTCAGGTTCTCAATGTAAGTGACAAAGAAAAGGCTGTGAGATGCCTCAGGAGGCAAGAAAAGCTCTCCATCTAGCGATTTTCATCTAATCAAATGTTAATGTCTTTGAGTTTTTTGTGATGAGAAATACCGTTCTTTATTTCTTATTTTAGTGTTTCATTGTTTCAGGGCTTGTTTGGAATGTTTGAGTAATACAATATTTGACAATATATATTAAATTTGGACAGAACTACAGACTTGCCTCTTATTATAATCAGCCATCCCTCACCATCTATGAGTTACCCACAAAAACGAGTAAAGATGACCAAAATTATTATTTTGACCTTGAAATATGACCTTTTGACCTTGAAGATGATGACGATGACCCCAGGTGGTGTTGAAAATGTCACTATTGAACTCACCGTCCTCAAAAACCCCCATTTAGACTCAGAGAACGTGTTTCTAGCCCTTCTTAGAAGTCATTTTAGTCCAGGACTCAAGTTAATCCTTCAGACACAAGTTAAAAACCCCGATCAGGGGACGTTCCAGTCCTTTCTTGAAGGACGATATATGACAATGTATATTAAATTCGGACAGCTCTGCAGACTTACCTCATATTATAATCAGCTATCTCTCACCATTTATGAGTTACACACAAAAAACGAGCAAAAATGACCAAAATTCACAAATTTGACCTTGATAAATGACCTTTAGACCTTGAAGATGACCCCAGGTGGTGTTGAAAATGTTACTATTGAACTCACCATCCTCAAAAACCCCCATTTAGATCCAGAGCACGTGTTTCTAGCCCTTCTAAAAGTCCTTTTAGTCCAGACTCAAGTTAATCTTTCAGACTCAAGTTAAAAACCCGAGCAGGGGACGTTCCAGTCCTTCCTTAAAGGAGTCTATGATATATATATATATATATATATATATATATATATATATATATATATATATATATATATGTGTGTGTGTGTGTGTGTGTGTGTACGTATGTATGTGTGAACGTACCTAAACTCAGGATAAAATTTACCATATACAGTGTTGTTTCAACAGTTACTAGTTTCCACACATACACACGTACACACGCACACACACATATATATATATATATATGTATATATATATATATATATATATATATATATATATATATATATATATATATATATATATATATATAAATAACCATGATGTACCATGGAGATACACCGTACTAAAATATAGAAGAACCATCACTGCCCAATTCATATTAAACTGCAGAATCGTGCATGGACCCCAAAGAAGAAAACTTGCCCAGTTTGAGCTGCTTTATATATTTACACAGAAGGTTCATTGAAACAAAGTCAAACCAAGTACATGAAGTTAGACATTGACTTCTACCTAACAAGTACGTTCCTACCTCATGAATAACACAAACCTAAAACACACGAGAAGGGATACGCCCATCAAATATGTTGCCTAGATTCTCATTCAAAGAAGCAACAGGATCAACACTACTATACAATTGTGACCAATTCAAGGCCAAGAGATCACTCAAAATGCCATTCCAGCCTGCCTGAGATTTAATATAAATCTTATATGAGTGATACATCAGGGACAGGCTGCTCAGTCTTCACCACTAATGAAATCAGGGTATGATCGTATGTCCCGACTGGAGAACCAACCTTACTTGTTATAACGCCAGGAGAGTCCATGAATACGAGATCCAAACAATTACCAAACCTGTGAGTAGCTTCACTTATGATTTTCTCACAGCCTGATTCAGAGGCAATGTCCAAAGCTCTTAAGCCATAGTGATAAGTAAGAGAAACAGAATTTCACCACTCCCTATGGTGAGCATTGAAATCACCAATAAAAACAAAAAGAGGCCTTTCTATCATCTTGTATCTTAGCCCTAATGGTATGGAGACAGTCGAAGATAGAATCCTCCATGTTTGGATTTCAGTAGATGGAACACAAATAGAAGCTGTTATGCCTGCCACAAACTTTTATTACCAGAATCTCATGACATCCACATTCATTGCAGGACTTGTGAGAAGCAGGGTACTCTGTCCCAATATACACCGCCATTCCCCTGGCTCTAGGAATGGCATCCCGTTTCAAAATTATAGGCTTCTTAAAACCAGTTATAAGGAGCTCAGATAAGTGCTTCGTATTAGAAACCAAAGACTCTGAGCACAAATGAATATCAAACTGTGTGGACGCAACTGTAAGGTCCTGAATATTTCCATGCATACCACGAATATTGCAATACAATACACAGCACGGCATAAGAATTAATGGCAATAAAAAAGTATCATATTTAAAAACTAAATTAACAATAATGATATAAAAAACAATATACACAGAAATATAAATAACGAGATTGATAAAACCCATAGACAATTGATAAAAAGTCGGAAAAACTAGTCAACATTGCGGAGTGATACACCATGCAAGGCTAAATACCATCCAGGATAGCCACTTCAACTAAAGGGAGGACAGTAAGGATGGTTTTGAAAAGAAAAAGAAGCTGATAGGTAAGGGCAACCTCTTGATAAACCACCAGGCATCCATGTCCCTTCTATTAAGCCTGCTCAACACACCATTTCAAAAAATCAAGAGGAACAAATAGTGTGCCAGAGTGTACCCTCAAGCAAGAGAACTTTAGCGCAAGAACGAGGCTATGGCACTACCCAAGAGTAGAGAACAATGCTATGATTTAGGAGTGTCCTCCACCTAGAAGAGCTGCTTACCATAGCTAGAGAGTCTATTCAACCTTGACAACTGACCAATAATTATAGTGCAGCAGTTAATATCTATTGTGAAGAAAACTTGTTTGGCAATCTCAGTATGAGGATACAGAAAATGTTTAAAGAATAGGCCAGACTATTCTGCGTATGCGTAGGCAAAAAAAAAAAAAAAAAAAAAAAAAAGGAGCAGTATTATTTAGCCAGTCAAAAGACCCAAGAACTCTAGCGCTAGTATCTCAACGGGTGACTGGTGACCTAGGCAACCTACTACCTACTATCTACGTTTGCTATAAATAACAAATAATAGAAAATTCAATTCAAAACCAACCATAAAAGCGAAGATGTACCTTTACATCTCTAACTCCTTTCAAAGCAGCTTGCGTGTGCGTGTGCCCATATACACATGTGTGTGTATGTGTGTAAGAAAACAATGTGAAAGAAAACACTGCTCTTAGTATCACTGCTAGTCACTCCCAACTTCTGATTCTATTTTACATATTTCAGACTCAAGACTAAAACATTTTCTCTGGATCCCCTCTGTAAAGAACGGAGTCTTTATGTAATTTCTTCAAATGACACGCCATTTCATGTCCTGTCATTCCAAGTTATTTCAAATAAATGTTGGAAGAAATGCTGACATGCACATTCCAAATCATCTTTGTAATTCTGTCAAAGATGATGTATAAAAAAAACGTAAAAGATATCTAGAACACTGTTTCGGACACCGTTGAGAGAGAGAGAGAGAGAGAGAGAGAGAGAGAGAGAGAGAGAGAGAGAGAGAGAGAGAGAGAGAGAGAGAGGCTGGTTATAAAATTCTACCA
>NC_090727.1:37330020-37332520 GCF_036898095.1 Palaemon carinicauda
CATGCATACACACACAAACATGCATATATATATATATATATATATATATATATATATATATATATATATATATATATATATATATATATATATATATTATATATATATACATATATATATACACATACATACATACATACATACACACACACACACATATATATATATATATATATATATATATATATATATATATATATATATATATATAGGGTGTCCCAAAATAATGTATACACTCTTTGGGTTGTTACAACTGGTTCAATTTATTAATATTAATGTGGAAAAAAAGATTCCAGGTGTTGAGGTGCCAGTGATGGGAGATGAGAATGAGAGAGAGATTACAATAGAGGAAGTGAGGAGAGCACTAGATGAAACGAGAGTAGGAAAAGCATCTGGTATGGATGGTGTGAAAGCTGAGATGTTGAAGGAAGGGGGTGTGACTGTACTTGAATGGTTGGTGAGATTGTTTAATGTGTGTTTTGTGTTGTCAATGGTACCAGTAGATTGGGTCTGTGCATGTATTGTACCACTATATAAGGGTAAGGGAGATGTGCATGAGTGTTGTAATTCAAGAGGTATTAGTTTGTTGAGTGTAGTTGGAAAAGTGTATGGTAGAGTACTGATTAATAGGATTAAGGATAAAACAGAGAATGCAATCTTGGAAGTACAGGGTGGTTTTAGAAGAGGTAGGGGTTGTATGAATCAGATTTTTACAGTTAGGCAGATATGCGAGAAATATTTAGCAAAAGCTAAGGAGGTGTATGTTGCGTTTATGGATCTGGAGAAAGCATATGATAGAGTTGATAGGGAAGCAATGTGGAATGTGATGAAGTTATATGGAGTTGGTGGAAGGTTGTTGCAAGCAGTGAAAAGTTTCTACAAAGGTAGTAAAGCATGTGTTAGAATAGGAAATGAAGTGAGCGATTGGTTTCCGGTGAGAGTGGGGCTGAGACAGGGATGTGTGATGTCGCCGTGGCTGTTTAACTTGTATGTTGATGGAGTGGTGAGAGAGGTGAATGCTCGAGTGCTTGGACGAGGATTAAAACTGGTAGGCGAGAATGATCATGAATGGGAGGTAAATCAGTTGTTGTTTGCGGATGATACTGTACTGGTAGCAGACACAGAAGAGAAGCTTGACCGACTAGTGACAGAATTTGGAAGGGTGTGTGAGAGAAGGAAGTTGAGAGTTAATGTGGGTAAGAGTAAGGTTATGAGATGTATGAGAAGGGAAGGTGGTGCAAGGTTGAATGTCATGTTGAATGGAGAGTTACTTGAGGAGGTGGATCAGTTTAAGTACTTGGGGTCTGTTGTTGCAGCAAATGGTGGAGTGGAAGCAGATGTACGTCAGAGAGTGAATGAAGGTTGCAAAGTGTTGGGGGCAGTTAAGGGAGTAGTAAAAAATAGAGGGTTGGGCATGAATGTAAAGAGAGTTCTATATGAGAAAGTGATTGTACCAACTGTGATGTATGGATCGGAGTTGTGAGGAATGAAAGTGATGGAGAGACAAAAATTGAATGTGTTTGAGATGAAGTGTCTGAGGAGTATGGCTGGTGTATCTCGAGTAGATAGGGTTAGGAACGAAGTGGTGAGGGTGAGAACGGGTGTAAGAAATGAGTTAGCGGCTAGAGTGGATATGAATGTGTTGAGGTGGTTTGGCCATGTTGAGAGAATGGAAAATGGCTGTCTGCTAAAGAAGGTGATGAATGCAAGAGTTGATGGGAGAAGTACAAGAGGAAGGCCAAGGTTTGGGTGGATGGATGGTGTGAAGAAAGCTCTGGGTGATAGGAGGATAGATGTGAGAGAGGCAAGAGAGCGTGCTAGAAATAGGAATGAATGGCGAGCGATTGTGACGCAGTTCCGGTAGGCCCTGCTGCTTCCTCTGGTGCCTCAGATGACCGCAGAGGTAGCAGCAGTAGGGGACTCAGCAGTATGAAGCTTCATCTGTGGTGGAAATGTGGGAGGTTGGGCTGTGGCACCCTAGCAGTACCAGCTGAACTCGGCTGAGTCCCTGGTTAGGCTGGAGGAACGTAGAGAGTAGAGGTCCCCTTTTTTGTTTTGTTTCTTGTTGATGTCGGCTACCCCCCAAAATTGGGGGAAGTGCCTTTGGTATATGGATGGATGGAACATTCTGAAATTGCCCCATGTATCCTTACTTTTTCACTGTGCATAGTTTCTCTTATGTGAATCTGTTATCCACGTTAATATCAATAAATTGAACTAGTTGTAACAATCCACAGCCTGTATACATTTTTTTGGACATCCTATATATATATATATATAATATATATATATATATATATATATATATATATATATATATATATATATATATATATATATATATATATATATATATATATATATATATATATATATATATATATATATATATATATATATATATATATAAAATGATGGAAAATTCATTTCATTGAAAACTTTTCCATTTGTAGCTTGATTCAAACAAACAGTTCCTATCTCTTCCCTTCGTAGTCAGAAT
>NC_090727.1:37335020-37350020 GCF_036898095.1 Palaemon carinicauda
ACTTACAGGAGTTCGACATTAAGCAATTCCCGGTATCAAGGACGCTATAAGCTTTTGATATACTCTACGACCCTTGACTTCCACGAGACACAGGGAGAGAGTGTGTGTGAGAAGGAGTGTGACACAAGAAGGAGAGACCGAGTAGTCATACAACAACAACAGCAAGGTTAGAGAGAGAGAGAGAGAGAGAGAGAGAGAGAGAGAGAGAGAGAGAGAGAGAGAGAGAGAGAGAGAGAGGACACTGAATCATAGATTCCAGCTATAATTTCATAACTTCAAAATTGACTATAAAAAGAGTTCAACCCAGAAATAAGAAAAATCTTCGTCCTTCTTGATAGCTTTCTTTGAATGTTGGATTTTAATGAGCCAAGATACCTCCATACCTCTATATTTTAAACACATTAATATTCCAAAATGGATTTTTCATTAATTGCCTTGCTTCTTCAATCGTAATCTTAAAATTTCTAAATTCATAAATAACGCGGTTATATTTTTCTACTGTAAATGAACCTGTCACTCACTACATTTCCTAATAAGAAAACTAATACATACTCTATCAAGATATTAAAATCATCCTCCTCATTAAACTATTGTAGTTCACCCATTAATCAGTTCCTCTCAAGTTTGAATATCATCCTGATAATGATAATGATTATAAGATTTTTAAAGGCAACCGAATTGATTTTCTTTATATGCGATTCAAATTTATTCCCGAACGAAATGGGATTAAAAACCAACGACCAACCCCCCCCCCCCAAAAAAAAAAAATCAAAAGAAAACTATCCGACTTCTATTGGAAATGATGTGAAATTTGGGTTGGTAACCCAGCACTGATGGGAAAATATGTTTCTCCTGCAATTTACCCCTGCCGCCAAACCTAGAAACGGAAGTCATAAAAGTAAATTACAGGGATGCGTAGCAACCTTATATTCCCTAACCTATCCTACGAGCCGGGTCCTACATGAACGGGGAATGGGGAAGCGGGTGGAGAGATCCCACCAAATAAAGACTTGGATACCTTAAGTCAGGTGGCGGGGAAACAACTCCATTTTAAGGTGTTTATATAAATTATATTAGTCACTTTACCTTCTGTATGGATAACTGAAATATTCTAAATTCTAGTTCAATCAAGAGAATGGAAATATATTTAGTCAACTAGAAAATTCAATAGACAAAACTTACATACTACCACGTCATGGTAAACGATTTCTTGGCTTATCCGAATGCAAAATATCCTGTTTAAGTTCCCTTGGAAATGTGTTTTTATCTAAAACATTTAATCATGTTCACTATATTCACCTCCGCCGACGAAGTTGGAAGGCGATTATGTTTTCACCCCTGTTTGTGTATTTGTGTGTGTGTGTGTGTGTGAGTGTGTGTTTGTGAACAGCATCCTGGCCACAATTTTAATAGTAGAGTAATGAAACTTGCAGGGATTAAGTGTTATGTAAAAAGCTGGAAATCATTAAATTTAGGAAGGTCAAGGTCATAGTCAAGCAAAATGTCCAATTCATGTAATCAGCCATAAGTTTGGACATCGTTATCATAGAGACTTCAACTTAGTTCATATTTGAGTGTATGAAAATCCACGCCAATTAAGACATATTAAGGTCAAAGGTCAAGGTCGAGCAAAAAATCGAGAAATAAGCTGCCGTGGCACTATACTGAGAGCCCCTCTAGTTTTCTGTGCCTTCAACTACTTTCTATAGCCTTGCTCATGAAGAATTACCTTCCAGTTGGGAGTATTTTGCTGCGGCAATTATAATGGCGAAACAAATAAAGTTTGAAAATAATAATATGGTACACCAGTCTAGGACGCCATAGGAAAGCCAAGGACTCCGGAAATCACTCCCTGTTGCTATCTATTCATGAATGCAAAGCTGTGTTAAGAGCCTTATTGTCTAGTCTAGTTTTATCTCCGATTTGACTCTACCAGCTACCGATATAGAGATGAATATTCAGGACAGATCAACAGGTGACACAACGGTAACAACAAATCCTGCCATTTCTCTTGTTATTCGTTGAACAACCTTTTGTTCGGTTATAATAACTGGTTGAAGTTATTCAACATAATACTTCATTACTCAATATTATATTTTCTATCGGCTAACTGTGTTTTTATTCAAAATGATATCTTTTTTCCAATGATATAATTAGCTGTAGCCCACAATACTAAGGATTTCTCCACAAAGGCGTGATTACCGAAGGCTTTTTATCTCTATATCCAATTAAAATCATTATTCTAGCGAAGAGAATGAAAAAATAACTTGTCTACGGAAGGAAAAATTTAAATAACTCATATTGGAGTTCATTTTCAAAACACAAAAAGAGACAACGATGAATAGTTTAAAACCCCAAAAGGTCTTGTAAATTAAATTTCTTTTTGTGAGCTTGAAGAAATTTTGAAAGTAAATACTTATTATCAGAGAAAGAATGATGCGTTGTGAATAATATTGGACGCTTCATGTGTAAGTGTGTGAAGGCATTAAAGTAGAAAAGGTTTTTACGACAAAATATTCATCTGCAATTTAGCGGTTAATAAATCAATGCCAGTGACTTTTCTTTGGAGCCACCCCTATTTATAAGGGTAGCAGCTTAATTTTTTAACTATATATATATATATATATATATATATATATATATATATATATATATATATATATATATATATATATATATATATATATATATATATATATATATATATATATATATATATATATATATATATATATATATATATATATATATATACAGTATATATATGTGTGTGTATTGTATATATAATGCGGAGTATTTAAACATAAATAAACCCCGTTTGTAGGAACATAAAGATTCATATCTATTAAAACTAAATATAATTATAATTTTCCTAGACTGGCATCATGTAAATAAAATTTCTTATCGCGAATCTTTTTCTCATCTTTCATCCATAACAAAATAATAATCGAGTAAGGAAACGTCTACACTAAACAGAAATAACTGTTCAAATATAAGATAGATTTTCTAGATCATCAAGTATTCTTTGGCAGTTCATTATGTTCGACACAAAAGATACTTATATAGATGATAAAATTAATCTGACCTTAACGATTGCGATTTTATTTTTCCGTTAGTAACTAACTGTATTGTTGGCTTATTAAACGCTTCGGAAACTGAAGAAGTGAATTATATGGATTTTTGAAATATGCTGATGAAGTCAGGTCCCTTCGGTGACAATGTCATTAAAGATCGTTATAGGACAGGCGGAAGTCGTTGCCTCAGGAGGGTTCCAGAAAACTTCCCTACCGTCTCTCTCTCTCTCTCTCTCTCTCTCTCTCTCTCTCTCTCTCTCTCTCTCTCTCTCTCTCCTATTTGATCTACAAATTCGATGACTATGACTAAAGCAAATATAGATTACAACAATCTCTTCACTCTTAGCACAAATCAGTTCACAGGTAACGGATATAAACTGGAGTTGGAAAGATATAACATAAGTCAATGTGGTAATTTCTATACATACAAAATAGCAAATAGAAGGAACATACTTCCAGCGAATATAGGAAACATTAACACGGTAAACGAATTCAAGAGTAAGTTGAACAAGATCATAAAAACTAAACTTTTCAACTACAGTAATTCGCCCTACCCAAGTCCAAATGGAGTGATACCCTCTCTCTCTCTCTCTCTCTCTCTCTCTCTCTCTCTCTCTCTCTCTCTCTCTCTCTCTCTCGTTAACGGTATCTATAAATATTACAATAACAAATGAACAATTTTCTAAAAGTTATATGGCATTAAGAAGACCTGCTTCTGATATGAATTAAAAAATGCCACTACCACTGTACGACACATCATGTTCAAGGATCTTGGCAAGGATGAACCTGCCATCCTCACCCCGAGCCTCAAACAGATATCTATTTCTTTCTATGGTATAAGTGGTGCATTCGGTCAACAAATGCCTCACTATCAAGGGTATCAAACAGTCGTCGCAATGTGGTTGGTATTGGCCAGCCAGCAGAAACTCGTGTAGTATGTTTGCTGGAAGCTTGGAGATGACCCAATGAAAACATCTAAAGAACTTGAGGTAGTAAAGACCAAGCAGAAAATAACATTACGAAAGAGATACTGCGAAAGGAGTAAGGAGTCTAGAGAGGAAAATCAAGTTTTGACATCTGGAATTTGCAGTAGCCAACACAGAATGACTTCATTATTATTATTATTATTATTATTATTATTATTATTATTATTATTACTTACTAAGATGCAACCCTAGTTGGAAAAGCTGGATGCTATACTATAAGCCCAAGGGGTCCAACAGTGAAAATAGCCCAGTGAGGAAATGAAATAAGGAAATGAATAAACTACAGGAAAATTAATTAACAATAAAATATTTTACATACATACATACATACATATATATATATATATATATATATATATATATATATATATATATATATATATATATATATATATATATATATATATGCTCTTGGGATACAGCTCTCTAATGCAGTTTTCATTGAAGGCGATTACTTTAGTTGACGTCAGTGTATTTACCTAGAGGAATCCTAAGAAAATAGGAAGATTCCTGTAAGAAACCCATTGAGGCCACTAGGTTAATCGCCTTCAGCTGCACGTTTCCTTCATTTGCAATTAAATTGACATCTTTTGTATTTTCTTCACAATTGCTTTCTTCTCAATGTAATTGGATGATCATATTAATCACGTGCTTCTGGGATTCTAATTTTCTTATTAAGCAGTCTATTCAATCTTTCCTTTTTTTTTCTTTTTTTTAGTTTCTTCATTTGGGGCTACGCTTTTCATATTACTGCCTCATCAAGCATTTTTCTCTGATGCTACTTACGTTTTACATCTTTTGCATATGTAATCTCATTCAGCAATGCTTTTTAATAAAATGGATTTATTGCCTAATTTCATAAGAAAATACGCCACTTTCTACAACAACAACAACAGCAACAACAACAACAACATTGATGATGATGATGATAAGTTAATAAAAATCTTCTTGAAGGAAACTTGAAAACTAATTTTCCCTGTACACTTTATATTTCATGGAAATAAATATTATTATTGCAATGCCAAAGAAAAATATTTCTTTTTTTACTTTCTCTCGTTACAAAAATATTCGCAATTTCCGTCTTTCATCTTAAATTACGTTTACCCAGCCAGTTTTCTTCTCTTTTTTTTTTTTTACTCCTGAATTAGGTTTTCCCCAAGGGCTGACTTTTTCTGTTTTCATTGAAGTTCATGAACGGAGATAGTGGCCTCCACATAAACATCTTTAATGCTAGCATTGGGTAAACACCCCGATACATTCAGGCAAGAACGCATGGCAACACGGAAGCATAATAAAGCAGCCAAGTTTGAAAGGGTACAAACAGGGTCATGCTGAATTATTATACTTAAGTTGTTTGTGGAAATTTCTTGAATGTTCCTTCTTCTTCTTTTTTTTTTTTTTTTTTTTTTTGAGAAATAAATTATATCTGTCTGAAGAGGAGGTTTGGGTGGCGGATGTGGGATTAATGCAAGGGGGTGTGGTATAGAGAAGGAGGGTATATTTAAACAAATATGACAGGTGGGCATTCTCTCTCTCTCTCTCTCTCTCTCTCTCTCTCTCTCTCTCTCTCTCTCTCTCTGCTTAAAAAGCCTGTCTGTCATTTTGCTAGTCAACCATGCGGCAGAAATAAATCATTATTCTCCCCTTACAGATTGAACATCTTTTTCCGATTTCTCCTCAAAATGTGAAGGCGTTTTCGCTTTTTTTTCTGGTCGGTTTGTGATGGAGGTTCCGTTCACGCCCCGATTCCCTCCCCAGATGTTCAGTCCAGGCGCTTCAACGCGACAGAAATGGAAACCAATATATACTCCCCAGTAGGTTGAGGAACAAGGAAAAAATGCTAAAAATAGAGAACGGAGACAAGTAAAAGAACGAAGAGAAACCGGCAATAACAAGGTGCAGTAGAAGGAGATGGCTAGGCTTCAAGGGTGGTTTAGAGAAAGAGCAGAGACGTGTTGTCATGAATGACAAGAATGGTTATTGAAACGATAATTCTACTGAAAGTATATGAAGGTTCCCTGGGGTTAATCTTATGAAACGGACAACCCCATCCAATTCCACATGGAATACGGAAGAGCAACCTTAAAGTTGTCTTAACTTTAGTGTAGGCGTCCGGAAGTTTTAGGAATACGCAATATACTTTCTAATACAATTTCTATTTCTATAAAAAGGCAAGGAACAAATAACTGGTTAACTTTTGAACTGCTTATTCTGATAATGGTTCATCAAAAAAGTTTCCCACTGTTTAATATACCTGATATCGCTTGTGTTTACTAATAGTTAACACGTACTCAATTCAAATTGAATTTCACAAGTAATTTTGTATAACAGAAGACCAAGAGATAAGATGGGAGTACATAAAAACACAAAAAATGAATTTCGTAATATTTTCAAATATTCTAACTAAATCTAACACAAAAAAAAATTCAATTAATTTTTAAATCCACATGAAAAGAATGTAGATCCATTTTTTTTTGTCAATAGAAAATATTTAACAAATAAAAAAATACTTTTCAGATGGAAGAATGCGAGTTTCAAAGACATTTGTGTTTTCCATTTTTGAGATTTGTTGATTAATGCTTTTATAGCTATAATGAAACACATTCAAGCCTTTCATCTAAATACAGAAAATATTATAGCTCTGCGTATAGGAGATTAAAAATACGTTCTTGATTATAAATTAAAATAATGCCTTTTTCATTATTATTCTAGAGTTCACGTGACTATTTGAATGATAAATTCCATTCAGAGGCTTAACAAAGATATGAAAACTAAATATAAACTAAACCAAACAGAAAACAATAACAAATGAGTGATAAGAAAGATGTTTTATATAATAGGAGGAAATTGTGGCTTCGATTCTATAAATACACTGTCCATATGAGAAGGGTGTGTGAGTAAGAAGAGACGGGAAGGGAGGAGCTGTGAAAGGGGAAGAGAGATTTTAGGAAGAGATGGGGGAGAGGCTGGGGTGAAAAAGTTGGAAGAAAAACGGTAGGGGGGAAAGGAAAGGAGGAAGAGTTAAGGCTGACTTCTTATATTGATATGAGAAACTTACAACAAAAGATTGTACCGAGATATATATATATATATATATATATATATATATATATATATATATATATATATATGTATGTATTTATATATATATATATATATATATATATATATATATATATATATATATATTTATTTATATATATATATATATATATGTGTGTGTGTGTGTGAGTGTGTGTGTGTGTGTGTGTGTGTATACCGCCATGCAAAGAACTGTCAGGGAAGGAAGCATAAGAGGATAGATAGAGGGAAGTATAAAACTGATCAAATGGGAGTTGAGGGGTGGGAAAGATTTAGGGATGAGTTAAATGGGAGAGGAGTATATAGCGTATGTATGTATGTATATATATATATATATATATATATATATATATATATATATATATATATATATATGCATACATGATTATGGGAATAACACTAAGAGGCAGAACAAGAGTAAAATGATTATGAGAGCGCGTGTTAGAAAGAGAAATGGACATAGATAGCACAAGTAATGAGAATGAGAGATGATAAATGGACATAATGAATAATAGAAGGGGTCCCTAGAGATTGCAAAAGAAGCAGCGGAAGGAAGAAAAGACGATAGATTGACGAGCTAAATTAGTTTCCAGGTGAGGACTGGCATAGAAAGACCATAAACAGACGCAAGTGGAAGGACATGTCTGAGGCCTTTGCTTTGCAGTGGACTAGCTACAGATGATATCTGATTTCAAAACACATAAACACAAACACCACAAGTTAGGGTTAAGTAGTCCTGACCAACGAAAAATAAAAGCTCCTATTAATGCCGTCAAAGAAAAGTCTTAAGGCGAAATGAGTGGAAGTAAACTATTATCACACAAATCCACAGAAGGATGTTAGTGACCTTGTAGCAATATATTCTTCGTAACGTTAAAATATGCACCTCCTTTGCGCCGTACTACCTATTATTAAGAGTCCCGTGGTTCAATCTACCTCACCTTGTCAAGAATCTTGTACATTTTTAAGAAACTGTAACGCTACCTTAGAGCGTTTTACACCTTGTGATATTGTTTTTATACAACTGACTTAATTTCTATCTCTTATTAATGTATGCATACTTATTATGTCTTTTTAAATCGGTAATTAATTCTCTTAGATTTAGTTTTTATTTTTTGTTTTACTTACTAGCTTTTTCAATAACATTGATATTTTCATGTCTGGGACGGTTTTCAATTCTTATAGAATAGATAAATTTCCGGCTACTAACACAAAAATTCCTTTTGTATTTAATTACAAACAAGCAATAAACAAGTACACAATAGAGGACTTTCATACTGACGAAATGGGTCTAATTACTTTTCCATACACAAGTGGAATAGTTATTTCACCATTTCCATCATTTATAAATCAAAATGACTATAAAGTCGGAGAAAAAATATATATACATGTGTATATGAGTGCGCCAGCGATTATGTGTAAACGATAATGAAGATATATCAATACCTGGAAACTTGTTCAAAAAGGATACAAACACAAGAATTCCATGAAATATTTCCTAAAAATCTGACAGTGCATTACAATTGCACACAAAAGGTATTAACATTGCGCGCATCTTTCTTTGACTATTGCGAGCAAAAACCATCTGAGGGACGTGATATAAATCATAGGTAAATATGATAACTTACTCGTGACCCACGGACATGACCTGCACAGTACATCTTCAGTATGATGTACCGCTTGCCAGAACACAGGAGGAGCACTGAGATGGTTTATTTCATAGCAAAACTTTCCACGATGAAACAAAAACCATCTGAGGGACGGGATAGAAATTATAGGTAAATATGATGCTTTATCATAACCATAGACAGTAGAGCATTTAGAAAAAAATATATTAAATAAAAAAGGGGAAAAGAGGTACACCACTGAAATGAATTTCAGCGTCTAAACGCAACACTTCCTAATCCCTAAATGACCGCAATTGTAATACGCCCAAATCTGAGAAGGAATAATGAACCTAAATATATAAAGTTTTCCGAAGATAATTACATACTAGGGTTGATTCTTTCTGCTCACAAAAGATCGCAATTCATAGAAACAATTCGTTGTTGGAAAGCTCGTAGACAGCAATTTGGTTGTAAAATTTATATTCCGTAAATTTGTCATTATGTCGGTTGCACGCTTGGATTATCATCTAAGGTAAAATCAATAACAATTGTACAGATGAAAATTTATTTTTGGATAGCTTTACCCTTGCTTTCCTGACTACTGACGATGTAGTAGAATATCATTATTATTATTTATCATTATTATTATTACTTCCTAAACTACAACCCTCGTTGGAAACGCAGAGTGCTATAAGCCCAAGATCTCCAACAGGGAAAATAGCCCAGTGAGGAAAAGAAATAAGGAAGTAAACTACAAGAGAAGTTTAAGAACAATAACATTAAAATAAATCATCAGAGAGAGATGGTGGATAAGGATGATATTTCCAGGTCTATTGTAAGTTGCCTTCATTATTTCCGTCACACTTCACGGAAACTAATAAAAGAAGACATCTTACAGCTGTAAATTGTAGAAAGTACCGCTGTTTTTAGCAAAATAGAAACTGCTAGCAATATTGCCAGTAAAAGTCGTTGAGATTGTATACAGTCATCAAAAGAATTTTTATTAATTCTACGAAGTTCTGTACATAAAATTACTATTTTCTTAACAGCACTTCGTCAAATTCATAATAAGGATTTTCATCAGCGACTTCGTTTAACAGGCAGCGTTACCAAAAGTTTTCCTTCTGCTAAACACAGCGTTACCAGTTACAATGTAAAGCTGACAGATGTCCCAACCTTACAGTACAGTATACCGGAATTAAAACAGCCAACTGTACCTCAATTCGAAAACAATTTTCAATTGCCACGTGAAATGTAATGACAAATGGAACACAAACAGTCCGCGTCCTATACATAATCTACAAGCATTCGTAAGTACAATGAATCGTACAGGGAATGCTTGTAATCCAAACATGTGGAACCTAACTGGTGTGTTAAAACGTGAAAACAGGTTTGCAAGTGCAAGATTACAAACATTTATTTGGGGACGAAGAACCTTGGAAAATTACTATACAGAGATATGAAAAAGATTATAATCAAAAATAAAAAAAAATTCAATTCTGAACAAATAGACTTTGGAATATAACCTTAACTTTTAACACATACCAAAATAAGAGAAGTCCCATTTTCTAATTTCTTTTGGGATCTGATAACATTAGATTATAATGTTCCAATATTATCCATAATTAAAAACTTTTCTTCTTTTTTAATGATCACATCTCCTGACTGAATGAAATGACTTAAGGTAAATAAAGTGTTTTTGTTGGACGAATTTACATGTAACCTGATAACAAGAGAACCAACTGATCAAGGACCAATTTCCCCACGACCAACTCTCCAGGTTTCTCCTTGAAATGTCTATTGTGTCTCCGTTACTCTAAATACCAACACCAGATTTCACTAAATCCGCCAAGGTAACGCTATGTTACCCGAATGAAGATAGGTTTATTTGAGATCTTGTATATATCTGAATTCCAGAAGTATGTTGTAATGACTTCAAATGAAATAAATTTATATCATTGGAGAATGGCCGAGAACTCTAGGTTGAGAAGTGGAGTTCATGTTATTTTTCAACATGGTTTTCAATCTTTCATAGGAAAATACTATTCGAGAAAGGAAAATCACGAAGGGAAGAGTTCAAGTTAAGGTAAATGTGAAAAGCAACTATAAAAATACACCATTGAAGGTTCCTTCTTTACACATTTGGTTATTTTTATAGATAGATAGGTGCAACCCAGGAAGGGTATTATGTTTGAAATGCGTTGTTTCCCTCATTAAATGTCGCTCACTATCACACTAATTGATTTTTTTACATTTCTTAAGAAGAGCTAGTATTCACGTGAACTACAAAAGTTTAGATGTACAGTATATAAATATATATATATATATATATATATATATATATATATATATATATATATATATATATATGTGTGTGTGTGTGTGTGTGTGTGTGTGTGTGTGTGTGTGTGTGTGTGTGTATAAGGCTACATGCCAGCTGTGGCTTTTGTATTGCCGATATTAAAATGAAAATTGGCAGGGTGAAAGAAAATATGTTTAATGTCAATCCCCGAAATTTTCATTTGGATATATAAATTAGTTTAGTAGCAAATAACCATTCCACTCATAACAAAAAACTTATTTGTGACTTTTCAATAGTAGATATAAACATAGACAAAGTAAATGACAGTCCAAAAATCCCTGAAAATTTCATTTCGATATGTTAATTAGTCTAGGAGAAATTTACGTCGCCGCCAAAATTCGGCATCCCGGTCATACCGAAAAATAGCTGCTGTGACTTTTCTATGCATGTATCAATATGATAAGTGAAATGCACCTTGTAAAAATCATTTAGATATCTGTAAAACACTAGGAGGAGTTTAATGGCCCACACGGATGTTTTAAACTAAAAATGGTAGCAAGTATGAGCACGAAATTTGTCAGAAACAAAAGTTATATATATCCTAACAATCCCTGAAAATTTCACAAGTATATCTGTATTACTATAGGAGTTATTGACCCCGCCCTCCGAACTCTACAGCGAAAAGGCAGGACCGGGCTATGGGGACGGATGAATCATCTTTTTGGTGCATAACAACCAAAAGTGACAAATGTAATAAGGTCATTTTACTCATTGAGTGCAACTAATTTATAATACTAATGGTAATTATATACTGATATTTGACGGCATGAAACTCCTATAAGAAATTCTTCCCTCAATCTGAACGCTTTATTCAAAACATTTAAATCTCAGCCTCCCTTTCCGTGTGACGAGATTACATAGGCTGTCAGTTACAGATCAGCCGTTCCGTGAGCCGCCTCGAGGATCCTTTGAAACTCCTTAACTGAGATTGTCAGGCAGAAGAGGAATCAGAAGAAAGGGATGGCGAGGCAAAGGATGAGATGAGGCAGCATTTGATAAGGGATGAAATAGTCTTTAAACTTTTGACATGCAGCCGTCTCTTTCTTCCTGCGACCATCAATATTATTAATAGAAACAGTTATTTCTTGGACAGGAACTTGCTTATGATGCTGGCCTCAATACAGATTGATAGATTGATTTTTTAGTTTTCAGGCAGCCTGACATCGAAGGCTATTGCCACCGATATCGT
Source organism: Palaemon carinicauda (assembly GCF_036898095.1). Classification (NCBI taxonomy): domain Eukaryota; kingdom Metazoa; phylum Arthropoda; class Malacostraca; order Decapoda; family Palaemonidae; genus Palaemon; species Palaemon carinicauda. The sequence goes on from NC_090727.1 coordinate 37,347,320, forward strand.
TTCGTATAAATAAAGAATAACAAATTCAATTTAAAACCATAAAATCAAAGATGTACCTATAAAAGTTGGATAGCTTTTGGAAGACCTGTTTCTGAAAGAAGTCTAAAAATACCGCTAGCATAGTACAACACATCCTGCCCAAGAATCTTGGCAAAGATAAATCTGCCATCCTCATCTCAATAGAGAAAGGGCGAAGATTCGATTCCCTGTTGAAGCGGTCATTAGGACCGTTCTGTTGAATTATTTGCTTAATAGATAGTGGGAAGAATCAAAGGTGTTGAAATATATGCGACTGACAGCCTCATTCGAAATCCTTAATGATAAACGGAAAGATAGAGCTTTTGGAAGCCATCCCCTGTTTAGTGAAACAGTCGTATGTATATACGTATATACACGCGAAAAACTCACAGGAACATGTGATACTCAGGATACACTCAATAATCTAGTATTTCTTGTGTTATTTTAACACACACATATACATTTATATATATATATAGATATAGATATATATATATATATATATATATATATATATATAAATATATATATACATATATATATATATATATATATATATATATATATATATATATATATATATATATATATACACATATATACTGATATACACACACACACACAAATAAACTAGTATTTAGATAGTTATGCACACAACCACACACACTGATTAAACCATTCCTAACCCCTCCCCCTTTCCTAACTGTGGTTTACGAGTGTACCTCTCGATGTATCCTCTCTCACCAGGGTATGACTGGTCCCTCGGCCGCAACTTGAGGACCGGGGGTGACCAAGTAGTCACGGGTTTGGCAATACCACTCAGTGTAACAGGAAAGAAATGTATATGTATATATATATATATATATAATATATATATATATATATATATATATATATATATATATATATATGTATGTATATATATATATACACACATACATATATAGATATATATATAATATATATATATATATATATATATATATGTATATATATATATACACACACATACATATATAGATATATATATAAATATATATATATATATATATATATATATATATATATACACATACATATATAGATATATATACATATATATATAGATATATATATATATATATATATATATATATATATATACACACACACATACATATATATATATATATATATATATATATATATATATATATATATATATACATATATAGATATATATACATACATATATATATATATATATATATATATATATATATATATATATATATATATTCTGTAACTAAAACAACTTGGAAATCAGATACCAAGCTGACCTTTCGGTGGTAGATTTGCGTGTTTTTTCCCCCCTAATTGTATCCAACTACTTACTTCCTGCTGCCAGGTATTCACTGTTTAGGTCGAGAGAGGCATAATGTGATTTAATGGATTTATCTTTAAAGATTTCAACTCGCACAGGAATCGAACCCCGGAATATATAGAGATGAATGGAATAATCCTTTATATTTACACATGGGGGATAAATGGGGAAAACCTTGCAGTGATTCTTATTAATGGAACTGACAGTAAATATCATGAAGAAAATTAACGACTTCATCGATAACCAAGTAAAAAAAAAAAAAGAAAAAAAAAAAAGAAAAAAAAATCCCTCATAAACAAACGTTTACATTAGACAGATATAAACTATATCTTAAATGATGTAATCCTCATTAATTTTTACTTTGTAATTCCTACAGTGGAGACTAGGCATATTTAGGGCAGATATGTATAATGTTCAAAAATTATATTGCAACCTTGAGCCTTTATAATGACTGGCAATCAGCCAGTCAAAGATATGTAATTCAATACAAGCTACATCTTTCACTATATATTCTTTAAAACGTCATTAAAAACACTTAGTATGAGCCAAGAACCAAATTACTTATCATAAAATCTGTTACTGATAAGTTCAAAGTTTGGATTTCAAATTTTGCCATAGTGTTTAAAAGTTAAAATCCTGAGATAGGTAAAGTGTATTCACTGAAACTTTCAATAAACAATGTCATTTGATCACTATCTCTTAACAGAAATGGAATCATGTGATCATATATTAATTAGAAAAGGGTTATGATGGCTGTGATGAATATTACATACATTATATATTGAATTTAATCTTACAATATATTCAAGGATTAAAATCCCAATATGATCAAATACTTTGAAAATTAATCAATACCATTGATGTTCTTTCTTTCAGTTGGTTAAATATCTATAACTTCATCTCTTAATGGTTTTGATCTAATTATTTAATAATATTATATGGAACGCAAACGGAAACATTAATGAAATTGATAACGTAAGATTGGTGTACAGCACAACCAATTAGACATCATTAATGGAATAGAGGGTTTTTTCTATATACTGGCCGACTGCAGAGTATTCAATACATATTCTCCTCCTATGTATAAATCAATTATTGGTGAATAATAGCTTATCGTATATGCATTTATATATAAATATAAATTAAAACATACATATACATATAATATACACAATTTACACACACAATAATATACATATATATATATATATATATATATATATATATATGTAAAATTTCCAAGGATTAACTAATTTTCAAAACATTATTATAATCCTTTTCGTAGATAACCTCGAAAGCACATCTTCACATATTGCATTC
>NC_090727.1:37355020-37393680 GCF_036898095.1 Palaemon carinicauda
ATAATAAATAACATATTTTCCATTCGTGTCGCCACTAGACATACGAATTTCAAACGTAAAGCAAAGTATAAAAACCATACACACACACACACACACACACACACACATATATATATATATATATATATATATAAATTTCACAAATGTATATATACATTTATATGTATGCATATACCTATCTATGTATATACACGTGTATATACACGCATAAAAACGCTGCAATCTACTGCGAATGTAACTTTAGTTTTGAACTCTTCCTTCCTTCCTTACCGACCCAATTTTTCTCCTGCACATGACCATGCAATATTAGTCCGTGAGCCAGACCCAAGAATTGTACGGATTGGTACCACCTGGGGTGGCAAAATGTCACTGTGTTTTCTTGAAAGGTATATATCCATAGATGAAAAAAAGTTTGAAGCCAACTTTGAGGAGTAGCTTTGTGCTAGTAATCACCTCGTAAAGATCTACGAATGGTCCCAATATGGGATACAAAATTTTGGGGTAGGGGAAATGTAAATTGCAATATCTTTTGAAGTAATGGTCCAATATCTGCAAGTTACCACTCAAAATGTTGGGAATTTTATGTTCTACAGAATTATACATAATGTTTTCCAATATGCCAATAAAGTAGGTCACTAGAGGTCAAAAGGTCATAAAATGTTGCCCTTGCATAAAATCTGTACCTCTGTTCAAAAAATCTCCCCAGCTACTGCGCCAATGGGATTTTTCCACTGAAATGAGCTTAGATAGAAGATAATAAGTGTCCAACTCCATTTTATGCCTAAAAGTGTTATATCTATATGTATCTGAGGTATGGTACTTAACGGTATTTGACACATATTTGGAAAAGGCCATTTTTTTAATGAAACACCTGCAAACATAAAGATGACAATTTTTTGCTCGTTCATGCAATTTTACAAACAGATTTTCCCCACCAAGGGCAAAAATCATGTCAGAATGAGTTTATTTCATCTAGGGCTATTTTGGCATTTAAAGGTCAATGCCCTGGGGTCAAGGTCAAGCACATACACCACTTAACTTTGGAAATGCATGTTACTTCTATCTAACAGAACAAAACATAAAAATATGGTAAACCAGCTTTCAACAAATACAAAAATGTTGATACTTGCAAACAATATTTTTTTGCATTTGTAGGCCTACTTATCTCCTACCCTAAAGTCATGCTCGCAGGATATTTTTCGGCCTCTTTGAATCAGTAAACTTTTTTATCTCATTCTTCATCAGTGTCGTCATCATCAGATGAGCCTTCAAATTCAATAGTCCCCTGCTCCTCCTCCTCCTCTTCCTCCATGTTGCTGCATGTCTGTAACTTGCAAAGGTATGTGCACCTCATTCTGTTCTGTAGGCACGAGCAACTCTCCTCCAAGCACTGCTTTTGACAGTTGCAGGTGATCAACTCCATGACAGCCTCAGGGGCAGGTGGTGCGTCGCCCCAGTCGATCACTAACTCTCATTCATCTACCTTTCACCCATGGCCAACTGGAGAAGGAATATCTGGATTCCTTTCCAAACTTCTTTTCCAGATGGCACACTGATAGTTGGCTCTCTTGCAGTGATTGACAAGGAAGATGCACATGGTGGCAGTTGACAAGACTCAGCCTCGCCTTTCTTCGAACAAAAAATGGAGAAACGCAACTCATTTATGCTGTTAATTGTTGCCTGTCACTATAAAGGGAACATGTTAGTGGCTCTAGTTGTTTAATTGCTTGGTTCGATAGGTCCCATGATTGGCCTAATGATTGCGGGGTTGTCATGTGGTCTTTATCATTTAGAAGACGGAGAGCTGAGACTTTTCCCTTGCTGGCAAAGCTGCTCACAGTGTCACAACCTGTGAATGAGTGGAGACCAAGAAGGCAGGCACATTTTTCGAGACCAAGAAGATCTGAAGCCTTCTTAACGTCTATATATTCAGTACGCATCTTTGAGCCCACTTTGAAATATACATGGCATGCTAACTTTGGTGTAAAAGCCATAGCCAAAACAAAGACATCAGTGTCTGGTGATACGATGACAACAGCTGCCAGACCAGACCTGCCACAGTGCTCTGCATGTAGAAGTAGCCTGGTGTCTACCTCCTTCTGACTACTCTATAGATCTTGAATGTCAGAGACTGAGTCTTTTGTAACTCGTATGCATTGATCTCCATGTGTCAGGAAAAGCTCTTTCTTGTCCAGCCTTTCACGTAGACTTTGATCATTGCTCCATTCATCAACAAGAAACTCAATCAGTTGGGTCTTGTTGTTTTCATTATGTAGAAAATTCTTCCACTGCTTCAAACTGTGGCCAGATACAATATTACCAAACGTCATAGCACCCTCAGACCCTCTTTTCACTTGCTCAGCATTCTTAATGGAGTTTCCTTTGTATACGTCGAAGACAACATCAATTCGACACTTAACTCTCCCCTCCCTCAGGATCGCAGAGAAGATGGATTTGGAAGCTTCTCCAAAAGAGACATTTGTGGTGTTGGCCATTATTTTCTGTACAATGGCCATTCCATCAATGATGCAAACTGAATTAGACGGGATGGTATCGGCTGGTGAAAGATCCTTTCTCAGACGTTTGGAGAGCTGTGCCTTATTGGTCTTTCGTAGGGTGCCTTCAGGGTTTGCTAATGACCAAGGTAAAGGACCAAGACGATAAGACAGCACATTCCTCATGTCCAGCTTTCTGGTCTGTCCAATGAGCGTCACTTTTGCAAACAGGTTTCTGTCAGCAGATATGATGACACTCCGTCCCTGTGTTTTCACAGAACTCTTCATTTTGATATCACAAAATGTTTTCAGTTTCAGTTTCTTTAGTGGGTCAAAAAAACTCTTGGTGGCGCTGATATCAAGCCTTTCATTGTAAAATTCTTTAAATGCGAGAGTTCCCTTAACCTTGTCCCCTAAAAGATCTTTTGCAATGTTGTCAGGAGCGATCATTCCTGTGGAGAGGCTGATTAGCTCAGAGGGGACACCGAATGGATTTGTCCAGTTTTCATCCAACATGCTGACCAACATTGATACTGCCCTTTCATCGTTCTTTTTCCGTAATGCAGTGAGATCAGGGTGGCAAAATGGTTGGCTACTCCCCAGTGCACTTTTCATTAAACCAAGAAATGAACTTCTGTACTTTGCAGTCAGGTAGTATCTGTGTACTGCACTTGGCCTGAGGCTGAAACCTTTTGTCTCTCCTGGTATCTGGGTGTCTTTATTCACTGTCTCCTCAATGGCCTGATCCACAGGAATCCTTCCAAATGGATTGGCAGGTCTAATTTGAATGGAAAACCCGCCGTTCCAGAGGTGCTCCAGGGCATCTAGACGCTCTGTTGACAGGTTTGTCATCTCTGCGTAATATATGCTAAGATACCGGGCATAGTTGTGCTTATTATATGCAAAAGATCATGTTATCATGTCTTTGATAGCAGACAGATGGAGACACCAATTTCCTTCTCTAGAAGCTCGCAGCATGTTCAGCATGATGTCTACCATGTCCAAGTACGACATCCAAAATGATGCTAGATCCCCTCGATCCTGGTGCAGACTCTTTGTATGCCTCAAAACGTTCAGCCAGTGACACAAATGCTTGGGTGCTCAGTGTCTCTGTGAAGGTCTCCTGGCATATATCTTGGGAAAATGTGTTGACCAAGTTTCGAATGGCAATTTCATCTTCTCCATGTATTTCTAAGAACCCTTTCATACAGTAGTTTGTGGAACCTAACTGATCGATTGTGCTGTTTTCCCAAAAGTAGCTTTTCTACTGACCCCTCAGCAATGACACCTGATTCAATGCAAAGATCTCTCAACCCAGCATCTTGAAATCGTTTACCAATGATGCTTAAGAGTGTACACAGGGTGTGAAATGTGCCCAGCCGAGGAACGACTTCTGAAAATGTATCTCTCTGCTTCCAAATTATTTCAGTTGCTTTGGCATAACACAACGATAATGCTACTAAGACCTAGTGATCTTATTAGTTGACACTGGCACAACACATCATGGACAGTAGACAGCAAAGTGGTAGGGGCATTTATTGTGGGTAAAATAACCAACTTCATCAGGGGTGATCTCTACTTCATCACGGACTTGAATGTTGAAGCCTGTCCAGCTCCCCACAGTTTAGTTTGAAGCACAATGTGCACAAGTGAGCAACCAAAGCAGAGTTTTCTTTTTCACTTCATGATTCATTGTCTGGTCACTTCCACATATCCACGAAGAGTAGGTCCAACACGCTTTCCAGCAATGTAGTTGGAAGGAAGTCTTTCCTCAATCTCTATGGTTCGATGTTTCGGTTCTCTTCATTTATTTGATGCTGTATGAGGGGTTGTGGTCCAAACACCCTGGGCTGTGCAATGATGCCGTTAACTCGGTGTGATGTCCCTCCTCCGCTCAGTGTCTCCTCCCTCCCATCAATGTTGTCATATGCCAATGTCACTTGAACATTAGGCTGGATAACTCTTGGTATGGCAACACATCCTTCGTTCAACACCATCTTATGAACACAGAGCTGTGTCAATCTATTCAAGTTTTGAGTAAGAAACACCATGACCACTTCGGTTTAAGAGGCGAATGATCTCAACACAACCAGTTAGGGATTTGACAGCTTATGGCAGAAGGATGTGTTTAGGAGGTATTACCTTTGCACACATTATACCATACACGAGGTCTTGCCCAACTGATTCAATGAGCCTTTGTAATCGATCCGATACAGGAGCCGAGAGGTCCGATTCACCAGTCAACAGCATCCTCAAGAAGGTTTTCACAGAGCATGGTATGAAGGCTGCTCCATCTTTCATCTCCTCTGATACTGGGGGCTATGGCATTTTGACATCATGCTGTTTGACATGGGTTACAGGGCTGTCAAATGACTTCGTCCCTTGTAAACCTGACAAAATGTAACGTAGTATATGCATAGTGCAATATTTTAATGGTTAAAAGCAGATTTCAGCAAAACATGTATACTAAATGAACAGAAGATTGAGTAATTTAATTTTGTTTCTTCTCTGGCTAAAAATGGGCTTCTAAAAAAAATTGTCAAATACCGTTAAGTATCATACCTCAGATACAAATAAATTTAACATTTCTAGGCATAAAATGGATTTGGACACTTATTATCTCCAATCTGAGCCCATTTCAGTGGAGAAATTCTCATTGGTTCAGTATCTGGGGTGATTTTTTGAACAGCGCTATAGATTTTAGGCAAGGGCAAAATCTTGTGACCTTTTGACCTCTAGTGAACTACTTCATTAGCATATGGGCAAATATGATATATAATTATGTAGAACATAACATTCCCATTATTTTGAGTGGTCATACGTAGCAATTGGACCATAACTTCAAAAGATATTGCAATTTATATTTCCCCTACCCCAAAATTTAGGATCCCATATTGGGACCATTCGTAGATCTTCATGAGGTGATTATTAGCATTAAGCTACTGCTCTAACCTTGGCTTCAAACTTTTTTTTCATCTATGGATATATACCTATCAAGAAAACACAAGTGAGCTTTTGCCACCCCAGGTGGTACCAATATCTGCGCCTGTCACGGGAAATCCAAATTAAAGTAACCTTTGCATTCGGGAGTTGGGGTAAATTATTCAGGAGGGATATTATTTGATATAAAAGGATATATATAACCAGTAGCGTGACAGTTGTGTGCAGAACTAAGGTCATATGAATAGTAGTGAAAATAATGATTTTCGAAGGAAAAGCGTTGGAGGAAGTCCGGGGGGGGGGGGGGGAGAGGTCACATGTTGTTAAAATGAATTGAAGTTAAATTAAAATATTCGATGACTTTGCCATAAGTGATTTTTTTTTCTCCACTGAAATTGTTACGAATAATCTCTCGTAAGGGGATTATTATGGATGTTTTGATTTAAGAGCTTAAAATCATTACTATGTTATGAGTAATAATAGTATCCATTATTATTATTATTATTATTATTATTATTATTATTATTATTATTATTATTATTATTATTATTATTACGTAAACGTTCAGTCAGTAACGTAATGGGATTATGAATATCGACGAGTTTGGAGTAAAAGGTAATGCCTACCATGTGCTGCTAATGAATTGAGTTCTATTGAGGCGATATAGAAATTTAACGTGGAAAAATCATGGTACGAATAAAGTTTGGGAGGTTCCAGAAGTGGGACATGTCATTTGTAAGGGAAGTAACGTCATTTGAAATGAGTCTCACATCCAAAATTATATTTTATCTTATTTTTTAAGGTTTTCTTTTAGTAACTGTTTTTATGAGGTGAAAATGAATAAATTTAGCTCCTTCCTATAATACTATGCAAACGAAACATTCTATTGTAAAGATCCATAAACAAGATGTATTTTTAACGAAGTACATATCACGTGACTTGAACCAAAGGGAGGTACATAAGCGGGAGGATAGTGCAAAATGACAGAATCTGGTTGGATATCAAGGAAGAATGCGACCTTGCCCTTGCTCACTCTACTGAATACCTGTTTATGAAAGAAAAGTTCCCCTCGGTTCCTGAATGTGAAACTCCTTATTTCCTCGATTACTTCAAACCTCGATAAATACTTAGTACCGTTTTAAAAGTGTTAGCGTATATATCAATGGCGTATTTTTTTGCCACTTGGTCTAGTACTGTAAGAGTTAGGTCTAGCACAGAGAGAGAGAGAGAGAGAGAGAGAGAGAGAGAGAGACGTCGAGGAAGAGGGAGTGTGACTGGGAGGGTGTTCCAGAATCAGTTTCTAGGACAATGGTTCTCAAACCTTTTGGTATCGTTACCCCAGGAAGAAAAAGAAGATGATGAAGATAGAAGAATGAAGAAGAAGATGATGAAGAAGAAGAAGAAGCAGTAATCTATACTGTATAGTACCAAAGAGATATTTTACATATGGACTCAGCAGAGGGAAGATTCTGACTTGCTCTAGTGTGCTTTGTTCCTTGACGAAGATTCACTTTATTTTTCAGGTGGACAAAAAACAGAAAAAAAACATGACTGACCATCTTATAGTATGCTGTGCTCCCTGAAGAAGATTCCTCAGACATGGATAGCAAACATAATAGTATGTAAAAATGTTATCCAAAAAGATAACAAAACTAAAGAATTACGAGAAATGTGTACGAACTTAAAATTTTAAAAAATATATCACTAGAAAACCCAAGAAATATACAGAAAAAATTCCAAATATATACTGTATATATATATATATATATATATATATATATATATATATATATATATATATATATATATATATATATATATATAAACTTAAAAATACCCCCCCAAAAATAAAAAGAATAAAGAATCCAAAAATAAGCAAAAACTTAAAAATAAGAAAAATAAAAACTAATAAGTCCCACAAACCGGAAAAATTATAAGGCTATGTTTTACATTTTATTGATGTAACATCCCTCCAATATTGATCCACTGTAAATAACGTAAATTGTTACTGTATTTTATTGAGAGAAAATAGTAGCTGTAAGTCTTAAATATAATTAATATTTGGTGTTCACTGTGAAACTGAAGGAATTTATAAAAAAAAATAAAATATATAAAAGTAAATATCATACTGCAAAGCTGCATTTATTTCAAATTAATTTCTTTCCGAACATACATTCAGAAAGAAATTACTTAGAAATAAATCCAACTTTGTAGTATATTTAATTTTATATTTTGCAGTTTTTAATTCGCTTTTCTAAGCTTTAACTAGGTTTCCTCGCCGTTAACTTTGGGTCTTTCATTTCCGGACCATTGTGCCGGTCTTTACAGTTCATGTTGCAATTAACTTAACCTGCAATGTTTCTTGTTGGTTCGCAAAAATTACACGGAAGTTCATACTATATTTGGTCATTTGTTTTTGGATTAATGCTCTTCATTTACAGCTTATTTATTCTAATCATTCGTCACAATGTTTTACTTTATAAGACTCTCCCCTATATTATTAAAAACAAGCTTCTAGCTATGTACATACATACATACATACATACACACACACACACACACACACACATATATATATATATATATATATATATATATATATATATATATATATATATATATCAATCACGCTCCTCTCCCCGTCCCTCGGTAGGTAAGAGAGGGAGTAGTCACAACCTAGTAAGAGGGAGATGGTGCATATGTATGAATATCTACCTAAATACTTAGCCGTCATTTTTGACGGATCACGTACACTAGTAATATAACACTCTATGCCCCAAAAATAAGTCGTGCACATTTAAATGCCAATAAAAACCAGTTACACGCTTCTAACGTAGCCCCAGTTCGTCTAGGCGCATATTTATACTTTTCACCTCGTGTACCACTTTTGCCCTTTTCATTTCTCTTTTTTTTATTGTCGCAGTGCAGGTCCATTTTAACCCCTGGCCCTTCAAGTTTAATCTGCGAAAAGGAATGTACGAGGATTTGGGGAGTGTCACCCCAATACTTCCGATATCCCAGGGGATGCCTGCGAAAGGTATGGGAAGATGGCAGGGCGCCACAGAAGGGAAATGTCACAGGCCATGTTTACTCATTTCCAACGTTCAACTCGCTTTTTAATGTGTCCATTATAAAATGAATTTCCATTCTATCGGTTTTGAGTTAATTCATTGTTTGTTTATTGTTAAGAGCTCCTTTTTTTGTCTTCGTTATTTCCTACCTTTATCAACAAGAAAATGATGGTGAAAGAAATTGTCAAACTATAAATTCCAAATTTATAACCATCGCAATCAAAGTTTGGGAAAAATAACAATGTGCTAACGGTCTTATTTTGAAGAAGCATAAATTAAATATATAATCATCCACATACCTTATTCATAGTTAATATCTGCTAAATGAAATTCTAGCCCCATGTTGGTAAATAATAGCCTGAACGCCTCGATTATACCCCTACCATTACTAAGAAGATTGAAATGCGTTGTAAGCCATGGATTTTTTTTTTTTTTTTTTTGTAGATGACATCCGGTTTCAGCAGAATCAAATATCTGTTAATCAAATTTTTAAATATTCAATCAATCCGCTTGTTTTCGCATAGAACTTAGACAAGGAGCAACTCAAGTGGATGTGAGAATGATGCTGATCCCAACATTAGATGTAAAATAATATATATATATATATATATATATATATATATATATATATATATATATATATATATATATACATATATATATATATATAATATGTATTATCAAACCCCAGATATGAAATGACATCTTTGAGGCCTTTGTCCTGCAGTAAACTAGTAACGACTGCATTGGTTGTTGTATATAATAGAAAAATTTTACGGGGTTAGAGCAGAATACTAAAAAAATCGATACATCAGAATTTACGTTTCTAGTCTATAGTTAGTTGACGTGAAAAATGACACACTAATGCTAAAAATAGGTCAATTTGAAATCACAAACAAATAAACAAAGCGAGGCAAGATAATCCTACGGCAGCGGGAGATTAAAAGCAAAAGGTAATTAAAACAGTTTTTATGATTTGCAAAGAATGTACAGCGTACATTTTGTACGAGAGCCTGCATTTTTAGACACCTACTTCGTATGTCCTTTGAGATAAGGAGGAGAGCGGCTTTGCGAGTGCAGGGACACAAGAAATCCATTAAAGCGATTATCCAAGAATAACATTTTATTTCTAAGTATACCCTATGGAAAACAACTACCGAATATATTAATATTCTACGAAAAGATAAAACAGGTTTTTGCCTTGCCTACTAGAGAGAGAGAGAGAGAGAGAGAGAGAGAGAGAGAGAGAGAGAGAGAGAGAGAGAGAGAGAGAGAGAGAGTTACCAAGTGCTTAGGAAAATTAGCAGGTGAGGAAAGGCAGCTACCCAAGGATTTAACAAAATGGATATAATTTTGACTAAATAACCAATTTGTTTATTTAATCAGACGCAGCAATGGCTATAGTAACTGAATTATTATTATTATTATTATTATTATTATTATTATTATTATTATTATTATTATATTAACTGCTAAGCTACAACCCTGGCTGGAAAAGCAGACTGCCATAAGCCGAGAGGCTCCAACAGGGAAAATAGCCAAGTGAAGAAAGGAAACGCCGAAAAATAAAAGTATTTTAAGAACAGTAACAACATTAAAATAAATATCACCTATATAAACTTTAGAAACTTCAACAAAACAAGGAAGAAAAATAAGATAGAATAGTGTGCCCGAGTGTACCCTCAAAACAGAGAACTCTAACAACATTGAATGGAAAATGTGTCAGATTCTTCCGTTATATTAAATTAAGTGTATTATAAAGATAATGTTTACTTTAAAAGTATATACCAATATTAACACATTCAAAATAAAACAAAAATTAAATGTATGATTTATACAGTGGAATATAATTACTACCCGTTGCACCTTCAACTACTTTGTAGCATATAATGAAATTCTATGTTTCTAATACTATATTTCATGACATATGACGAGTCTATAAAATGTACAAGTGAAATCACTGCATCTGTCTCTTATATGGATGTTTAGTGTAAGTTTCATAACCATATATACAACATTCTTAAGCGAAGTTAAAGAAAATAAAATTAAAGTACTATTATTTATGTTGGTCAAGTCATTCATAAATGCATTAACTCATACCACATACCTATGATCTCAGGATATATATCATAAAAAGTGTATTACAAAGAACTTTGATTATATTCACAAAAACCATTCTTTCTAATCACCAATGGGAGTAACGTACATAAAAAGAATGAGAAAAAAAAATCACGTAAAGGAGATAGGAATTTTGCCATAAAATTCAATTTACGCTATTTACGAATGATAAACTGCCATGAAATTCTTGTCCTTCATAAATTCCCATCAAAGTTGCCCAAAAAAATCAGAGGCACGTGCATACGCTCATAATTTAAGCAACGTCCTATGAAAGGGTATTTGCTTCGGCAGGCAATCAGAGCTGATGTCTTACAATGGCCCTCGTAAGCCTCTGAAAACAAATAGGCTGCCAGAGGTATAGACAAACATTATTCGAAGTGAAGGATGATTTGGGGAAGGGGGTAATACGAGGCTGCTCTTGGATCACCATTGACTCTAAGGTGATGTTATTAAAATGTTATGTAGTTCAAGGAATGCAGAAGAGATCAGGTACAATTGGACACAGGAATTTAAGGCACACCTCTCTCTCAGGAAGTGTATCCTGTCACAACCTTACTGCACTGAGAGTTCGTGTGTGTAGCCCCGTCAACCACCTCTACCATCTCTCCCTATACCATCTGTTTGGTAACTCAGCCCAGTAAGGGTGTGACAGGGTGCCCTTTCTCACAGTGAGGTTTGCTAGGAATTCCTGTCAGTCTCTAGGCCATTTTTGTTGCTTGATAGGGCAATGTCACTGCCCCTTGCCTCTGCTATTCATGAGCGAACTTTAGGACTTTTAATTATACATATACTAGGAACATTATAGACAGCTACCACGTTGATGAATACTATTCACTTTTATTTTCGCGTTCATTTTTAGTTAGGACTCATAAACAAATTTCATACAAACTGAAATGGAAATCATCAGGTCTCCAGGTAAAGCCAATTTAGAATGAAATGACGATAAGTATTGGTCACACATCATCATCATATGAGCAAAACGAAAAAACCAAATCGGAAGAAATTCACCCAATCCTTCGATTCAACTCAATTTTCGGCATTCCTATACAGAAACAATTCACATTTCTAACACTATTCCCCAAATAATCTCAGAAAGACAAAGGCCAAAAGGTCCATTTGAAGACAGAAGAGTTTTAGAATATCAGACAGATTTGAAATAGCTAAATTCAACATTACCAGGTACTTCTGAGTCAGCTGTAACACAAGTCTCCTGCAAAAATCTGTTTCATTATATTGTAAATTTCTCCCCAATATCTGATCTTAACTTCATGTTCCATTATTTTCCTTCTTTGCTTATATTATAATTGGTGAGGGAAAATAAAATTAATATAAATATGAAACATAATATAACACTTCCATGGGTTTACAAATGTCAAGCTATTTGTGACCCAATAACTTTTGATTCATTCGTCGATATAGTAGGAGATATACTTGCGTTTCATTGGTTGTATGTCAAGTTATTTGCTTTGCTTTACATTCTATTTCAATCGATATTTAAAAGATTTATGAAAAAAAAAAATTGGATTCTGTTCCCACATATATAGGTGTTTCTAAAGTAACATTCAACTTCACACTTACAAAAAGTGATAACATATTCCACGAAAAAAAAAAAAAACGAGCAAATAAACCAAAAAAAATATCAAGCATGTACTTGAATGAAGGAGAAAAACTGAAACAAAAACATGCAGCTGGACAAAGAAAGAAACAACATTCCCCCTACTTATATTTCCACAACTTAATTGAACTCTGCGAGAGAAAAGACAAAGACTTTTAATGCCACATATTGAAACTATTAATGAAAACCGGAATGAATGAATTAATACCATAAAATGCCAAACAAAAATGAATAGTAAATTAAAAATAAACTGACATCCATTATCCGAAAGCGTGCAAGAATCCAGGATGTTCTGAATACAAGAAATATAATGATATTCACCAAGACGGATCTAATGATTTTATGCTCATTAAATATCAACTTGACAAATGCAATGTCTCTTGAAAATGTATCATTACAGCTCCATACTTGAAGGAGTTCATTGCAACTCGAACGATTTTAATAGCTTGGTTTTTATCTTGATTGTTTTCCTTTTCTTATGCAGTCTATTTAATGCTTGTACATTATCTTTACTTCGTACTACGCTACCATGCATATAATTTGTAAATATTTCATCATAAGTGCTTAAAAAAAAATATTCACAATCAGCTAATAAAGTAGAGTTGTGTCAGCAATGGTTTTGGATATTGATTTTGAATATCATTAACACTTCTTTTAGATATTCTTCTTGCTGCCTTTATTAATAACGCATCCTTCCGATGATTACCTGTTCTTTGATTAACTTCTCTCATTTTACCATCATCCGTAACATTTAATGTTAAATACCTCCCCATGAATCAACCACTTCCACTGTCATCTTCATCAACAAAATGGAACCCCAATTGGAAAAGCATAATGCTACAAGACTGAAGCCTCTTTAGTCTTGTAGCATTATGCTTTTCCAATTGGGGTTCCATTTTGTTGATGAAGATGACAGTGGAAGTGGTTGATTCATGGGGAGGTATTTAACATTAAATGTTACGGATGATGGTAAAATGAGAGAAGTTAATCAAAGAACAGGTAATCATAGGAAGGATGCGTTATTAATAAAGGCAGCAAGAAGTATAAAGAATATTTAATCAAGTGTTAATGATATTCAAAATCAATATCCAAAACCATTGCTGACACAACTCTACTTTATTGAGTAGAAGGGAACTCTGGCTGATTGTAAATATTAGTGACATTATTTGCTAACGTAATACCAAACGTTTCTGAAACATCAATACAAACAAGAATCTATCGCCTCTAACTACAATATATTCGCATAATACAGAAATTATCTAAATATACTTAAAACTTCCACGTTCAAGTTCTTACTTCTACTCTCAAAAGCATACCACTAGAGATATAATTCAAAACGCACAGGAAGCCTGGCGCAGACTTGCATTGAAACATTATACCTGTGCCCAACATACTCTTATTAAATATATTATATTTTGCCAACACGAAGAAAAACACAATAAAAAATAACAATATAAATATGTTCTACATTAAGAAAAAATGGATCTAAGAAATTGATAAAAACAGTAAAAATCTCAAATATTGACCCCAAATCTTTAAATTGAATTGAAAATTTCATATGTCGAATTGCTGGACATCTAGTTCGATCAAAACAAAGAATTCTTTTGAAACGTGAGATACAAAGCCATCGAAGAAATGAATCCCCCAGTGAATATAGACCCGAAGATGCCGAATTCACACGTGAGTCGTTCCTTTTCAGGGTTTAAATCAAATATTCAGCTGCGTTTGAAATGCCTCAGGAAAGATGCTGCCAGATATGAGCTCAGATCCTCACTTATTACGAACCAAGTCAGGTTAACAAAGGCCTTTGTAATATGTGTCATAAATAAGAGTGAAAGACTTCTGGAAGTATTTGATCTCTTGGTGAGAGAGAGAGAGAGAGAGAGAGAGAGAGAGAGAGAGAGAGAGAGAGAGAGAGAGAGAGAGAGAGAACAAATATACAAATATTTCTCTTTCACAAAAGTAATTTATGGCACAATCATAAAAATCCCAAAACAACCTATTATTTTTCACATTATTTAAGGTTTTGAGAATGTGATACTAGCCGGCTTCAAAAATGAGACTTGACTACCATACAAGTGTATTTCCCGCCACAAATTTTTCTTGGTTGGTCCTCTACTTTTAGACAGAATTTAAAAAAACACCGAGTCTATACGCAAGATGAAGGATGGGAAACGTCTGATCAATTTGGAGATTTAGCATTAGATATAACCGAGGGAGCAAAATAACAGAAGAGGGTATCCTAAGGACCAGAGTGATTGCAAGATAATGTGAATAGAACACTATGTTTAAATGAATTAGCACGCTACGTTAGGGAAGCATTCTGCAGAGTATTTTCGGCAATTAAAGAATTGATTTTCAGCAACATCCACCAATTTCCGATGGGGTCATTTGAATGTGTATGCAGGCATGCGTGCCTGAGGAGGTGTAATTGCAAAACTGAAGAGATGATTATATATAAGCATACAGATGAATGATTAGGTTAGTGTGAAGAATAAAAGGAAGGATACCACAAAACAGAGCGAAGGGTGAAGAAAAAAACTGGAAATAAGTTAATCTTGATTGGAAGTGAATAAATGAAAAGATTAATGAAATGTGGAGGATAAGGAGAGGCAAAGGTGGACCAATGAATTTCTAAAGGATAGTCTATGAATGTATGGAGGGAAAATAGTGTGGCAGGATGTAAACAAAACAACCCCCACACCCTTGAATCTTACTTACAATGGTCTCCACAAAACAAACTTTCCCCTTACATTGTCAGCAGCGGGACTCTTGGACGGAAGAACAAAAATCAAAACAAAACATATCCTTAACACTATATTCTTACAAACTATAATAAATAAATCAATAACCATCCACAATCAAAGTACCAACACTTAAAACTAATCAAAACTTAACACCAAATAATATAATATATAATAACCAAAAGCACCATTCATATAACCCGCAAAAACCCTAACAGACTTAAAATTACCCCACACACCAAAACCAATATTTGTTTATATGTGGACGTCGTTGTCCACACAAGGGCCAACAGTCCTTTTATAGCCCAACCCCACAACTCGGTTGCAACGCCACAATATGGCAACACTTGACACTCAGTCAATACAAAATGTTTTAATTGATTTAGTCCGTGAGCGTAATCATCATCATCATCATCCTCATCGGTATCATCATCAACAGCAATCAGAAGTAAATTCGGTCCGGGTCGTCAACAAATAAATCAATCTGAGCAGTCCTATCAAGTTCTATTATAGGCCAAGTCGTCAACAAACAATTTTACATTCAAGAAAACCTCTCCAAAGGAGGAATCACGGCCTGCCAAAATAAAAAAAACACTTATGAACACTCCTAACTAATTTAACTATCGCACTATAATCAAAGATAAACAATAAACTTTCTATCATTCACGAACGCGCCTAACAAAAATGAATAAAAACAGTACTTACTCCGAATATAAAAAAAAACACTAAACAGCCGGCTTCCGAAGAACAAAAAAATAACAACCGACTCCTTCCACCGTCAGACATCCAATGCTTTCGCCCAAGACATTCATCACCGCCCTATCCTAGCTAAAAAAAAATGTAAACAAACAACCTCAAATATACCGACAATCTTTCCAACAACCACCAATCATTCGCAAACTACCCTTGTTCTTCGGCGCGCACCGCGGACACACAAAACACGCACACACAAACGCACATACACACATACTCTCTCGCGCACGGGCGATCTAACAAAACTAAAGCAAATTAAATTCTCTCTCTCTCTCTCTCTCTCTCTCTGACAAAACTAAAGCAAATAAACACTCTCTCTCTCTCTCTCTCTCTCTCTCTCTCTCTCTCTCTCTCTCTCTCTCTCTCTCTCTCACAAAACTAAGCAAATAAACACTTCCTCTCTTGCGGTTTGACAAAACTTAAGTAAATAAACACACACACTCACTCACTCACTCTCTCTCTCTCTCTCTCTCTCTCTCTCTCTCTCTCTCTCTCGCTCTCTCTCATTAATGACAAAGCTAAAGCAAATAAAATGTCTCTATTTAACAATACTAAAACAACTCTCTCTCTCTCTCTCTCTCTCTCTCTCTCTCTCTCTCTCTCTCTCTCTCTCTCTCTCTCTCGATTTGGCAAAACAAAAAATAAATTAAAATAAAATTAATCCTCCACATTCCTCCCCCCTTACTTTGCCAAATCCTAACACAACACTTACCTATTTTCTCATTACCCAGTCGCAATCAGGAACAGGGCCTCGGCTTCGAGTAACTGGGCCTTCATATACCTGCACTCTCTCCTTCACTTCTTCCATGTCGTTTTCATTCAACGTACTATTACTACTCCCGTCTATGTTCTGCTCGTCTAAGATATCATTCACTATTTCATCTACCTCAGTTTCATCTGGCCCGAAAATCCCACTAATTTCTGTCAACAATTCATCCATTACATCTAAACCATTTTCTACTTTAACAAAAGAATCATTCATACTGCTTATCATTCTCCTATCTTTCATTCTCGTGTTCGTCATACGTTCTCTTGCCTCATCTAACGAAAAACCACACACACTATAAGTATCATTCATACTCATCCAAGTTTCATCTGTATTAATACATTTATCTTCCATACTCACCTGTACATTTACACCCTTGTCCTGCTTATTCTGATTCCCGCCAACAACTACAAAATTTTCCCGCCTTTTATCCCCAGTAAAATTCTCAGACTTCTTTTTCCTTCCATACTCTACTAACACCAATTGCTTATCTTCTAAACCTAATGCCTCACACATACTCGGTTCATACTTGTTCGTTTTCAGCCATTTATTCATCCCATTCTCCTGAATATATCTTGGTACCTCCTTCCATTTTCGCAACTGATTGTGGTGTGCCCTAACCTTTTCCACACTACCATCCACACTTACTTTACCTAAAACATAACTCAACCCACTAGAACCAACATCTAACACCTCATATGGACCTTCAAACTTATCACGTACCTTATTTACATCCATTCTTCCTTTTTCAATTACTTCTTTTAACACTTTCTCTCCCACTTTGTAGCTTTCAAATCTCTCATTTGCTTTCTTCCAAACATCTCTATCATTCTCGGACACACACAATCTCGGTCTTACTATCTTTTCAAAATTCAACACAAACTTACACGGAGACATACCAGTACTCTTGTGCACCGTCGCATTATACGCCCACAACGCACGCCCAACATATAAATCCCAATTATTATCACATGCACTCATCATCCGCAAAATTTCTGTCAAGGTTCTTACCGTCCTTTCAGCCAAACCATTCGCACTTGGCATATACGGAGTCGAATATACATGCTCAATACCCCATTCTCTCAACATCTGCTCAAACTCCCATCCAACAAACTCCGGACCATTGTCACTTAACATTTTTGCAGGCTTACACACACTCATCGGCAACATCACTTGACTTACCATTCTCGCTACAGTCTCACTTCTTTTATTCTTGATGGGTACTGCATACGCAAACTTGCTCATATGATCGACCATGACAATCATTCCCACATGTCTCCTCGCAGTCACAGGCAACGAAACACAATCAATCACAAACATCTCAAATGGCTCTTTCATACGTAACCTCAAAACAGGTGGACTTGCATGCATGCTCTGATATTTTCCCTTCTGACAATCCTCACAAGTAGTCGCTACATCCCTACAAATTTGACTCAACCCAGGCGTAAACAACCTCTCTCGCATGCATTCCCACAATTTATTCTTCCCCATATGCCCATACCTGTCATGCACTACCATACACATACTTACAGCTGCATGCATTGGAAATACAGGAACATATATATCTTCATCCATTCCCCTATGCAAAAAATACACAATATTCTTACAAACAATAAATCTTTTAACAACTTTCTTATACGCTTCCAAATCACACGGCCATTCTTCCACCCTAATACCATTTAAAATACATTCACGTAACCTATTTATTTCGAAACATTCACCTTGCATTTCTTCCATCTCTTCTTTGCTTAACAAATCATCTTCACTCTTTGCAATATCAATCATGCCAACAAAATTCGCCATGAATACACTATTATCCTCAATTACTATTACCTTACAGCCATTCTTTGAAAGCAAACCCTTACCAACATCAACTGACACATGGTGCAACCTCAAAAAATCTATTCCCATCAAAAAACAACTAGGCATTTCATTCTCTCCCATTACAATAAAATTATGTTCAACTTCCATACTCCCTAGTTTCACCTTCAACCTCACTTCTTCCCAAACAAGTAAACTTCCCTGACCTATTCCATGAATTCTCACACTCGTACACTGTCTTTTCACTTCCCAATTGTACCTCTCAATTTCCCTGATAACCGACTCATTTACTAATGACACTTGAGCACCCGTATCAATTAAACTACAATATTCATTCTCATTTATATTCACATATGTCATCATCCTTCCTTTTACACCATGCATGCATACATTTACTCTCCTTTCAATTCTGTCGCTCACTTCACCAATATGTTCATCATCATATTCACTGTCCTCTATACAGTCATATCTTACGTTAAGGTCACTTGCACCATTATCCTTCTCACTCAACAATTTGCAACATTCCTCATTACATTGCATCCTCAAGATATATTCCCTATCATTCTCCTTATATGCCCTATATTCCATTGGTCGATTCCATCCAAAATACAAATACACAGTTACACCATACAACATACTTACCACCATTAATATCTTTGATAATACTTCCCCTTCTAGTACACTATTCTCCTCCTCATATACCATTTCTTTTGACACTTCATTCATCACCCTTCTCTTAAGCTCAGTTACACTACCTGGTATTTCCGTATTTAACCCCTCTTGTATTAACTTACTTAAACCCATTAGGATACACTTATATACCATATCTTCCCCTTCACAAATCTGCTCCACAACTAAACCTTCAGGCAACCTTTCAGAATTCTGATTACTCTCTTTATCTTCCATCCTCCCATGCATCCTCGACATCGCATCTGCTATCACATTCTTATTTCCCGGTACATATTCTAACCTAAAATCAAATTCATTCAAATCCTCTATGGTCCTAGCAACCCTTGCATTCACACACTCTTTCCTTATCATATACACTAGGGGCTGATGGTCAGTACGCACAATGAATTTTACACCATACAAAAATACTTTCAAAGCTTTCACACAAAATCGTATTGCAGCCAATTCCCTGTCAATCGTCGAGTACTTCCGCTCAGCTTTATTAAATGCTTTACTAACATACGCTATTACTCTCAATTGCTCTTCTCCATTTACTCTCTGCATCTGAACCAAACAACCACCCATACTAACCCCACTCGCATCCGTATACAACTCTAGCATATTCGCATTTTCACTGTAGTCTGGAAATGCCAAAGTGACGTCTTTCGCAGCCTCTTCCTTCAACCTTTCAAACGCTTCTATCATCCGATCATCCCATTTTAATTTTGTACTATTCCCTTTACCCGTCCATTCATTCAAAGGCTTCCCTATACCTGAACAATCTCTAACGAACTTGCGCCCAAACTCAACCAAACCAAGAAAACCTCGCAACTCACGCACAGTCCGGGGACGTGGAAATTCTCGCACCTTATTCACAAACTTGTCACTCTTCCTTATACCAGATTCACCCACTACATGCCCAAGAAATTCCACCTCCCTGGACAACCATGTACACTTCTCAAGCTTAATTTTCACACCAACTTCAATTAACCGCCTCAACACTGCCTCAAGCAACCGCATATGTTCCTCAACAGTCTCGCTCGCAATCAGAATATCATCTATAAAAACAGTTACCTTCTGTCGATCGAAACCAGCCAATACAACATTCATCGCTCTTTGGAAGGCAGCAGGCGCATTAGCAAGACCAAAACTCAACCTTTTAAATTGAAAGTGACAATTAGTACTTGAAAATGCGGTAATGGGCCTGCTCCCCTCTGCCAGAGGCATCTGGTAATAGCCACGCACCAAATCTAATTTAGTAAAAACTTTCATTCCATGCATCTTATAAACACAATCAGACACCACATTCATTGGAAAACGTTCTTTAACAGTCACCTCATTCACCTTCCTATAATCAATACACATACGTAAACTTCCATCAGGCTTTCGTACAGGGACAATAGGGCTATTCCAGGCACTCTCACTCCTTTCTATTACACCCATACGCTCTAATTCCTGACACTGCTCCTCTATCTCCTTGGCAATAGGCGGAGAAAAATGCCTGGGACGCTGATATATGGGGGTATCATCACTGAGAACTATTTTAAATTCTGGCAGGTCTGACCCCCCACAATCATCATCACCGAGACTCATAACTCTCCGCTTATCCCATAACATCTTAAGCAATCGTTCCCTTTCGACCTCACTTATACTCTCATCTAACTTAATTCTTCCTTTCAACGTATCGTAATCCCAATCGTCATCGTTCTTTACCTTACCAGACATTACCTGTCTCGCCTTAACATATCTTCCATCCTCTACATTAATCAGTGTATACATACATCCCATGCAATCGCCCTCACGTATTCCACGTACTCTCTTCCTCCTAACACTCGGCAACAACCTTACATACACCTGGGGTTCCTGCATATTCATAACACCATCATATATATACGCAGTCGTTTTCACCAAATTACCTGCTTCCATACCTTCCACTACATATTCATCCTTGTCACTATTTGAAATTCCCAGACTGCTCGGCCATGCAACTTTTACACTAATAACCTCACCTTTCTTACCCGATAACTTTACACTTTCCTTTGCTACCAACGGCACTCCCTTCCACACCTTCGTACTCACTCTGCCGTCTTCCTTTAAATAAAATTCCCCACAAATATTACCTTTAACCTTTATTTCTATCATATTCACACTTGGATGTACAATCATACCACATTTTTTCAGAAATTTATACCCAAGCAGTACGTCATATTTCTCATTCGCTCCCTCGACCACGTAAAAATCATTATCCTCCATCATCAGCCCCCCAATCATAACATTTTCCCGCAACTTTCCTTGCACAGGCATACGCAAATTACCAATACCTTTTACTTCACCCTTACATCCCTTAAATTCACAAACCTCTTTTACCTTATCATATGCATTCCTAAACATTAAATTGACACCACAACCAGTATCAATCAAACCAACCAACTCTACACCATTAAAAATCATTTTCACACTCATGCAATCATGTGCTCTTTCTCCCATCACATCTTCATGCAATAAACCCTCACGAACATGCATCACATTCACTCCCCACACACACGAGGACTCACCCAGCTGAACCCTCTGATTAATTAGTTTCCCGAACATCCTGGCTGACTTGATCCCTTCTTTCTACAAACCCTAGCTACATGCCCATCTGCACCACATTCAGTACACTTACCCCGCGGCTCCTTGCACATTCTAGCATAATGACTATCCTTACCACAATTACCACAAGTTACATTCATACGATTACTACGGCATCCACTCGCTATGTGCCCAGTCATACCACACTGATAACACTTAACCACTTTCTCTTTCTTACAGTCGCTAATACGATGCCCTGTCTCTCCACACCCGAAACATGCTCCTAATGCCCATCTACACTCGTTCTTTTTATGTCCTACCTTCCCACACCTATAACACCTCTCTTCACGGATACCACTACCTAACCTAACTTGCTGCGTACTAGCACTTCTATCTCTCCAAACTTGATTTCCCTGTCTAAACCCGTCATTTCTCGGCATGGGTATTCCTACATTACTCACCCTAACACTTCTATCTACTACACTATCAGCTGCCCTCATTGGCCCTCTCATAACAGCATCTCTAAAACTACCAAATTCTGGCACACATTCCTCCATTCCAGTTCTTACACTCACAGATTTACTTTCTTTCATACACCTATCCAACTCGTAATCCTCAACTATCTCTAAAATATCATCCCAAGTCAATCTCTCTCTAGTCCACCTCATTTTCTCCTTCCGTTTCAAATTAATAAACTCACACACACTCTCTGGTACTGTACCCAAAAACTTCTTCATTAGTTCCTTATTTTCATTTATTCCTTCGTCCCCATACTTCTTTCTAGCCAATGTTTCTAACCGACATACATACATCGAGATTGCTTCACCCACCTTCATACAAATTATGTTCTACCAGAAAACTTTTATATTTGTTTTTAAATCAGGACTGCCGAGATATGTGTAGCGATAAAACATTAGCATCCTCGTGCAGGAGTATGAAGACAGCTATAAAGACCATTTTTACTGCAGATTGAAAACATAACAGTCAGGGCACCGCAATCGTCTTCTTAAAATTCCCTTTATGCACAGAATAAAGATTCCTTAGTAAAGGTCGTTTGTGTTATCTTTTTTTGCATGTAAATAATCGATGACAAAAAAAAAAAAGTTTTGGAAAAACTGTAAATGTGTTTGTCCTAATATTTTTTCATTGCCAAATTTTATTCAACGTAAAACTGTCAACAAATAGATTCCAATTTATATAACACTACCAAGTCACAAAAACGGGAAAAAAAATCTTTTGGAAAAACTGTAAATATGTTTATCCTAATATTGGTTATTTTGCCAAATTTGATTCAACGTAAAACTGCAAATAAATAGATTCCAATTGACATATCAATACCAAATTATCAGTTGCCATCTTCTTTGAAAAGACTATAAGAATGGTACGTTTTCAAGTTATTTTGCGTGTGCATATGCAGCCGTTTCTAGCCCACTGTAGGACAAAGGGCTTAGAAATGCCCTTATTCATGTCTGGGGTTTGGTCATTTCATCACCACCCTGGCCACTGCGGATTGGTGATGGCTCACAGCAAACCAACCTAGTTTTGGTGCCCCTGACTAGCACAGCTCTGGTGATCATACACAAACCCTTTCACCACGTGAAGGTATTCTCACCGAAAGATATATATATATATATATATATATATATATATATATATATATATATATATATATATACATATATATATATATATATATATATATATATATATATATATATATATATATATATATATATATATACATATGTACACAAACCCTTTCACCACGTGAAGGTATTCTCACCGAAAGATATATATATATATATATATATATATATATATATATATATATATATGACAGAGAGAGAGAGAGAGAGAGAGAGAGAGAGAGAGAGAGAGAGAGAGAGAGAGAGAGAGAGAGAGACTATACAAGTATGCGACAACAAAGCTTTCCGTAAGTCTAAATCAAATTCAGGAACTATAGTCCATTTCTTTTACCGATGCAGATTTGCACCGACTCGCAGCGGTGCCATTTTAGCTCGGAAAAGTTTCCTGATCGCTTATTGGTTAGAATTATCTCGTCCAACCAATCAGCGATCAGGAAACTTTTCCCAGCTAAAAGGGCACCGCTGCGAGTCGGTGCAAATCTGCATCGGTAAAAGAAATTGACTATAGTGGTTGTGATTCCGGTCTGAGATTGCAGCAATGGAAAAACATGAAATATATACATCATATATGTTAGAGACACACACAAAAGACACGGAATAAGACAGATCAATTTCATAGGATGAAATTAAACATTACGAGAAACGGAAATTAACTTCGAAATGAATATACAACGAATGGGAATTAAGCATTATGGGGAAATTTATTCTTATATTTTTAAGATAGATTCTTATTACATAAAAAGAAAAATCTCTGAGAAATAAATACAACCTCTTATTTAAGACCTACGAGCTTTAGCTATACGAACTTTGTATCTTTGACCTCGTACCATGAATTAAATATTGTATTTAGCTCCCCACGAACTTTCATTTAAAACATATTCCTCGTCGTTATTTCCCAGTGAAGTTGGTGATTCTCCATTAAGGAAAAGACATACTTCGTTACAGCAGACCACCAAAAGGTTAGTGAACAAAAGGCCACGCTATCAAGAGCCAGGTTCCCTTTGAAATAATTTTCCATTGGGAAGTCTGGCAAGGAAAGAATCTCTCTCTCTCTCTCTCTCTCTCTCTCTCTCTCTCTCTCTCTCTCTCTCTCTGTGGTAGGAAGGCTCTTCAATTTTGGGGGGACTTTAAACTCCAAGTTCATTAAAAAAAAAAAAAAAAAAAAATGTTTTAAGACTATAAATGGATCTGGGATACGAGGTGCAACTGATGCGTTTATTCTATTTTATGTAGCTTAGAAACGTTGAAGTTTCCCCCAGCTTCTACTGACTGAGTCTTTTGATTTCACTCCATTAAACGTAAGCTGTTTCATTTGTCAACCGTCAATTAAATGAGTGTTTTCATTTCAACTCTGAAGGCAAGTGGATTCTTATGTAATAAAGGTATTATTTATTGTGTAACCTTGTTTATAATAGATATAAAAAATATTTTAAAGGAGGCATCTTGAAAATGCATTTGTTAACTCCATTATTCACTTATCACAAAACCTTTTACATTTTTATCATTAACATTACCTAGTTTTATGTATTATAAATAGAAATTCAGAAAAAGAAATATAAGCGATAGATTGACAAAATGGTAATATCCAGTGCGAATAATAGTCCCGAAATAATCATACCTTTACATCACACTGATTCTTTGAGCTGCCCACAACGAGTTAAGAAGGCAATACGTTCCTATTCCCCTGAAACTGGTCGCATTATGTTTAACATAACACAAAAGCGCTAAATTAGAGTCATGCTGTGAGTGGTACAGGACAGCAAACAAGATGAATTAGGGATACAATGATCTTCAATCATAGCACTTCAACGGAATGAAGAGGAGGAAGAGGGAAGGCCTTCACCACCCTTGGAGGGGAGCATGGAAACAAAGTTTTGTCAAATTATATTTGCCTACACACACATTCACCGAATAGTCTGGCCTATTCTTTGCAGAATCTCCTCTGTCCTCATACACCTGACAACGCTGAGATTACCAAACAATTCTTCTTCTCTTAAGGGGTTAACTATTGCAATGTAATTGTTCGGTGGCTACTTTCCTCTTCGTAAGCGTAGAAAAGACTCTTTAGTTATGGCAAGCAGCTCTTCTTGGAAAAAGATGCTCCAAAATTAAACCAGTGTTCTCTGGTCTTGGGTAGTGCCATAGCCTCTGTACCATGGTCTTCCACTATCTTAAATTAGAGTGCTCTTGCTTTAGGGTACATTCGTGAATGCTGTTCTATCCTTTTTTTCTCTTCTCTTTTTTTTCTTTTTTATTTGCTTTTTAGTTTTTATCGTTTGTTTGTGAAGGATCTGATTTAATGTTACTGTTCTTGAAATATTTTATTTTAATAGTTTATTCTTCTCTCGTAGTTTACTTATTTCCTTGTTTCCATTCCTCACTGGGTTATTTTTCCCTGTTGGGGCCTCTGAAGTTATGGCATCTTGCTTTTCCAACTAAGGTTATAGCCTAGCTTTAATGATAATAATAATAATAATAATAATAATAATAATAATAATAATAATAATAATAATAATAATAATAATAATAACCGTTTATCCACCGACCCCGTAATTCTTGGCAATGTTTTTCTTGATGCAAGAATGTCATCATCTACCTCTTCTCCTGGAGGTTCCTCGTCGGAACATTCTCACAGTTGGCAGTCATTCTAGTCACAATGCCTACACTGTAATCCCATATGTCTCTTTCTTTTTAATACAGAACCTTACCTAACCTTTTACTATACAATTTTAATACATAATGACAGCAGAAGTTTTAATTCATTCGTAATTGGCCAGGGAAGACTTCTTTAAGCTTAATAATTACTTTACTAAAATAACAGAAAGCCCTTTGACAAAATTCTATCAAAATCATGACATGAAAGAGAATAAGAAAATATCATGAATTGGGTACACTCCCTAGTTATGTCATTCCGCCTGTGAAGTAAGAAGGATTTTTACTAAACTATTAAAAAAATTTCGTTATAGCAAATATTTTCCTCCCACTTTAAATATAAAATATATGTTTATATCTTCGACATTATAAGATGATACCCGGCCTTGTTTCATTGAATATATGAGGAAATCTTTAGTTTTTTCATGCAAGAATATTTGCATTAACCTCGGAAAATATTGTGCTAGAAATTGTACCGGAATATTGAAAAGATAAAAATAATTCTTTGCATCATGATATAATGGCAAAGATGTCTGATAACTCATAGAAAATTTATACCTTGAAGCGAATTTTGAAAGCTCCCAAAGCTGAAGGTTATTATTCAACCTTCGTTTTTACTTAGTTTCATATCCGGTGAGGAATAAATTTTAGCCATTTATTTCTTTAATAAAGGACGTTAATCAACAGATATGCAGGACATAATTTAGTTCGCTTGTAAATATTACAGATCACCGAGGTTAATGATACACGAGGAAAACGTATAAGTTGCGGAAAACCAGTAGTGAAGCCTTTCGATTACTTTGAGGAAAAAATGGAGCTGCAGTGGAGATATTTTTAACGAGTGAAAATATGGCGATTAAGATTACAGTAATTTGGGCATAGTACAGCAAATTGCAAGAATAAACAGTCGTGTTCCAAGTGCGCGAGAGAACATAAAGCGGGTCATTGCAATGTTGTTGAAGTTAAATGCATAAATTGTGTGAGAAAGAACTATGATGACACAAAACATAAATCCTATGATAGAGTAAACTGTGAAGTTTATAAACAAGAAATAACAAGAGCCAGAAACAATACTGACCATGGCTTCGATTAAGAAAATATTATGTAACCTAATAAATATACAATCCATTGGCAATAAAACTCATATCATTAAGGAAGTCGTAAGTGATCAAGATGTGGATATTTGCTTATTAACTGAAACTTGGTTGAGTGGTAATGTGAGTAACAGATCGAAAATAAATGAAATGACACCTAAATATTATAACTTTTATCATGAACCAAGAGAAAACAAAAGAGGTGGTGGCATTGGAATCTTAATTAAGAAATCATACAAAGTTGCAGTAAGAAATCATCTCATAGTAAATTCATTTGAATATATGAATATTAAAATTTTATCTCGAAATGTAAATCTACAAATAGTTATACTCTATAGACCACCGAGCAAAAGCAAAAGAATGTTTCTATAATAACTTACTAGATACATTGAATGACAATCGAAATATAGTTATATGTGGTGATTTCAACCTACATCTTGATAACAGAGTAGATCCATATGTCAATGAATTTAGAGAATTGATTGACAACCACGACCTTGAAAACATAGTGTCTGAACCAACAGCCCAGTCTAATCATATACTAGATCTAGTTATAGTAAACAAAAACAACAACATCATACTAAATATGGAAATTGAACCTGACTGCTCTATATCCCCAATGCATAAGTTGATGTCTTTTGAAATAGACGTTAGAAAAAATAATACAATACAGAAGGAAATCACATACAGAATTAAGACTAACTTTGATCCAAAAGAGTTCATTGAACAAAGCCTAGAGGATATAAAAGGTATAACACCAGTCTGTAACTGTGAAGAGAAGCACACCCTCGTAGAGAGACAATCCTGTATAAACTGCATTACTGATAGAAGTAAAACTATACTTGCAACTAATTATAACAATAGGTGCCCGGAAATAACAAAAATAATCACAATTAAAGAAAAATCGAACTGGTTTGATAATGAATTACACGAAGAGAAAAAAAGAAAAAGAAAAATGGAGGATAAATGGAAAAGAAATAAAAATAATGAAAACTGGCAATATTACAAAGCAGCTAGAAATCGCTACAATTACCTTATCTTAGTTAAAAAAAAAAAAGGCCTATTATAAAAAAGTGTGCAATGAAAATGACCCACGGAAAATACATAAGAACCTAAAGAAACTATTAGGTCTAAAGACAGAAATAGTGTTGCCTGACATAATTAATGATCCTAAATGCCTAGCAAATGATTTTATTGATTATTTTGAGGAAAAAATAAATCAAATCTGCTCCAGTTTTCACAACATCAGCACAACAGAGCGAAGGAATACATCAGCAACAGGTGTAAATAAGCTAAGGGTATTCAAAGAGTTAAGTCAGAGTGATTATATGAGAATAATAAAGAAAGTAAAAAAAACCTACTGCGGAAATGATCCATTTCCAATTAATGATGTAAAAGATGCAGAAAATTTCACCAGACTACAAGAGACCTACCGAAACATGGTAAATATGAGTCTAACACAGGCAGTTTTCCCTGATTGTGAAAAAGTTGCATGTATCAAGCCTGTGTATAAAGGAAAAGGTGATGCAGACAATTTAAGTTCATATAGGCGAATATCAAATCTGTCATATTTTTCGAAAATTCTTGAAACTGCTGTACACGAACAAACCTGGAAACATCTGAAAAAATCTAATGCCATACCTGAAGATCAATCTGCATACAGAGAAAATTACTCCACAGAAACAACAATGTTAGCGATAAAAAATGACATAACAGAAATTATAACAAATGGCAAGTGTTGCATTCTTGTAATGCTTGATCTAAGTGCAGCATTTGATACTGTAGAACATACATATCTGATGGAAGACCTTAAAGCTGTGGGCATCGTAGAACGAGCACACGACTGGTTTGTGAGTTATCTTGAAAACCGCAAAGTTAAAGTAGTAATATCAAATGTTGAATCTGAGACAAGAAAACTAACCAAAGGGGTGCCTCAAGGCAGTGTACTAGGTCCTCTCCTGTTTGAAATTTACACGATTGAACTAGCAAATATACTTGAAACTCACAGAGTTAAGTTTAAAATATACGCTGATGATACACAATTCTATTTCCCAATAGAATCAGTTGATGAAGCTAAAAGAAAGATACTTGAAATAATGAATGACATTAAGGCTTGGATGTTAACAAAAAAGCTCAAGCTCAATGAAGACAAAATTGAATGTATTATTTTTGGAAATGAAAAAGATATAAAAAGAATCGAATGCTTCCAAAGAATTGAAATAGGTCAATCGATCATTGACCTAAAGAAATCTGTCAGGAATCTTGGAGTAATCATGGATGATAGACTGACAATGAACGAACATATAAATAACATGGTAAGAAATTGTAACTATCATATTAGAAACATAGCATTTATTAGTAAATACTTAGATGAAAAATCTATGGCCATACTCATTAATCACCACAAATTTTCAAGAATTGATTACTGCAACTCACTGTTCTATGGCTTACCAAATTATCAGCTGAAGAAAATTCAGAGAGTACAAAACAGAGCCGCCAGATTAATAAAAGGACTACACAATAGGGAAAGAATTACCCCTGCACTAATTAAATTACACTGGCTACCGGTAAAAGCGAGAATTGAATACAAGCTACTCTTACTAACGTTTAAGATACTGAACCAAAATGAACCAAAATATTTAAAAGAATGCCTGAATAAACTAGAACTTGAAACAAATGTTAACACGAGACACATGAGTGAAAAACATAGGCTATCTGAACCAAGAACAAATAGTAAATTTGGTGAAAGGGCTTTTAGCTACTGTGCGCCTAGACATTATAATAAACTGCCAACTGAAATGAAGGACCTAAAGGGAGCAATTGAATTTAAGAAGAAACTAAAGACATTACTTTTCACAAGATCATATGATTTGGAAGATGCTACAATCAAAGAATTGTATAAGTTATAATGAAAATGTTTCGTTAGATGATTAATATGGACCCGCCCGAGAAGTAGTTCACTCGACTTCAGTGGAGGGTTGGATTTAAACCCAAAACAAGTAAACAAGTAAAAGAATTCCAACGGAGGGATATTGCCTAATAGGGAGCATTTTATTACAGGTGGAAAATAGATGACAGGCTGATTTGAATGATGTGGGAATTGGGGTGAGTGAGAGAGAGAGAGAGAGAGAGAGAGAGAGAGAGAGAGAGAGAGAGAGAGAGAGAGAGAGAGAGAGAGAGAGAAAACAAGGCAAAGAATTTGAAGCAATTACAAATGGAATTCTGCAGCAAGTACAAACGACATATTAGCTTGTTTATTTAAGGGCTGATAGGATAGAGGAGATTGTAAAAAAGATAGAGGCATAACATTAACCCTCTCGGGTCTCCCGATTATGACAAAATCGCTGTCAAAATCATTGCTTATTATCATAAATATTTCCTAAACAAACTTAAAAAGCTCCAAAAAATACAAGACAAAGAGAAACAAGACAGAACAGCGTGCCCGAGTGCACTCTCAAGCAAGAGAACTTTAACCCAAGACAACGGAAGACCATGGTACAGAGGCTATGGAAAATTTACACACTTGCAGAAAAAATGCTTTTCTGCGCCTCGGTATGTCCAAACTACAACAGATAAAAACTTCTGGTGCAATGCATCATGTCGAAGAATGCTTGGACATTTTCATGACGTAAGAAGAATATCTTTGCAATGCTTAAAGGTATTTAAAACTGTGAAGAAAACGTGGACATTATGCAAAAATAAGAATTGAAAAAACATAATAATAAAAAATATATGTTAGAGAATTTTATCTTATATGGAAGTTGTATAGACATTGCTAATCTGTCACGCTCTAGCAATGCTTTTGATATGAATTACCCAGGTAATGATCAGCGATTATTTACAAGATGCTAAATTTTTCAGGGAATGAAGATAGAAAGACACTGGAAATTGTATTTGTAAGCTGAAGGAAATGTTTATACAACACATAAGTAAAAGTAATATACACTGTAAGCAAAAATTTGAGCAATTGTAGAGCAAAGACATACATTTTTATTCTTACAAAAAATTTCTTCATAACTGAATTTTCACATTTTTGTAAAAATAAAAAGCAGTATCTTTCAAGCGGCGTATAAAACATAACAATTGCAATTATTTACAAATGCACAAACACACGTAAAAATATTATCTATGCACTCGAAAAATTCTTTTGTAAAAGACAGTCTAAACGGATTTTACCGTAAACATAATTTCTCTGCAATTCTGCTTATTCAGTAAGTAATGAATAATGCCAGGAAAATAAAATGAAGAATACAATGAGTGGGGAGAGGGGTCGACGTAAGAGGTCGTGGTGTGGGAGGTTGGTTTGGTCGGAGGCGAGGAAGACAACGTTTTATCCAGACGCCAAAGTTCATCAACAGATTACCAGAGATTTAGCTAAGAAGGTTTAGAGTCAAATTTTGATTTATAGAATATAAACGTTACAGACTTTATAGCATAGAGGAGATTTGTAATTAGACATGGAAAAGCGTATGTAGATTAAAAAAAATTCTAAAACATATTCACGAGATATAAAGATGTCAAGGAGTGGAGAAAGAAAGATTATGATACAATGGAAAAAAAAAAAAACATTAGGTTTTAGAAGTTTGAGGTGTAGGGGGTAATATTCTGGCAAGAATTAAAAAAAAAATTCTACATAGAAATAAAAGAGGTGGACAAAGTTTAAGAGAAAGATATGTTTCCAAAACTTTTATATTTTCGATGGAGGAATGACAAGAAAATTAAGAGCAATTTTTTTTTTTTTAATAAATTGCGATACCTTGAATTGCAAGGTAGGTGACGATACAAATCTCTGCCGAAGTATTCTAGATTTTATAAATAAATTGGGATCTCTTGAACTAAAAGGTAGATGACAATACAAAAGTCTGCTAAAGTATTTTAGAAATTATGCATCGATTGTGATATCTTAAAATACAAGGTTGGTGTTGATACACAGGTCTGACAAAGTTTTCTGAGTTTAACCTAAACTGTAATCCCTTGAACTACAATGTTGGTGACGATGCAAAAATTTGCTGCAGAATTTTAGAATTTGTGCATGAATTGTGATCTCTCGAACTAAAAGATGGGTGATGATACAAAGGTCTGTTGAAGTATTTTAGATTTTGTGCACGAACTGTGAGTGACAACACAAAGAAAGGTCTGCCAAAGTATCATAGAATTTGAGCATAAATTGGTATCCATTAAACTAAAAGGCGACTGTTACTACAATAGTTTTTATAGTCTATAAATAGATCTATTTTCATGTTGTTACTGTTCTTAATACATTTTTTATTGTTCATTATTTCTCTTGTAGTTTATTTCCTTTCCTCACTCGGCTATTTTTCCTGTTGGAGCCCTCAGGCTTATAGCATCCTGCTTTTCCAACTAAGGTTGTAGCTTAGCAAGTAAAAATAATAATAATAATAATAATAATAATAATAATAATAATAATAATAATAATAATAATAAAGGTCTGATAAAGTGTTGCAAAACATTTGTATAAATTCTGATCCCTTAAACTACAAGGAGGGTTACAATACAAAGGTTTCCGGAAATATTTTAGAATTTGTGAATACATTTAGATCCTTTGGAGTACAAGATTGTTGTTGATACAAAGATCAGCAGACATACAGAATTTGTGCATAAATTGTGAATTCTTGCAACTAGGAGGCGAGTGATGATTTGCCAAAGTATTTTAAAATATGAATAAACTGTGATCCCTTGGACTATAAACTAGGTGTCAATACAAAAGCCTGCATAAAGATCTGCCGAATTAATTTAAGAATTCGTAAATAAATTGCAATTCTTTGGACTACAAATTGGCCTTTGATACAAAGGTCTGTGGAAGAATTAAAAATTTTCCATGGCCTTCCATTCATACCTATAAAGATACTAATATTTCACATGATAGCTAAATATTTACCTTGTATCAAACATATTTTAGTAGATTAATTTCTCCCTTTCTTTAAACATTTGTTATGGGAAATTGAATTATTCGTTGCCTATTGGGTAACAAGCTATTTTCCTTGTTAACATAATCATATCAGATTCCCCCTACCTCTTTCAAGCTGTCGAAAACAAGTTTTTATTCCAAACAGAACATAACGCCGTGTACTCAATTTACGTCAGTGTATAAAATAAATACTCAATGAATTGCAGCAATGTCGACGGAATGCAAACAAGTTTCCAGACGGCTTGGTATACATGAAAACCAGTGGTGCATATCATGTTTTTTTTTAACATCTTAAAGTTAGTTTCCTTATCGGTGAAGAGAAATAAAAGGATTCTTATAGTTATTTCCTTAAAGAGATACAAGTATATATTTATCAGATACTGAAAAAAAAAATCCTTTATGAATATTATTATACTTAATTGTAATTTTCCAATATAATCATGGGGTACTTAAATAAATCTATGCTCACTCTTCATTCCCTCTAGCTTGGCACTTTTTTCACTTATTAGTCCACAGTGGTCTTGTTATGTAAGAGCAAATTGGCCTGCCTCTATTCTCCAGTCTAAATTGGAAATATTCCAAAACAGTCTTGGAATCTTCATTCTCCATCAAAGTAAATGCCAAAATATCTCATGGTCTTGGTACCTGCAGCCCTCAGATCAAAGTAGAATCATTTGCAAAGATTCATCACATCCTGCTTCTACTTTTATAAAAAATCTTAGTTTCTTTTCCATGCACGACCTTACTTTATTGGTTGAGCAAGCACCTTATCCCAACTGGATAGTCATGTTTCTTCTGTTGTGAACAGCGTTCACCATAATATGGTCTTCATACAACAATGTATTCTTAGATTTATATAGCAATTTCAAGTGTCCAACGGGTTACCGATAGGTCTTCGACTAGTTGACACTAAGACGACAACAATTATGGGACAATGACGGTGACTGCCTGCGATTTACAGTTATATAAAATAAAATTCATTCTATAATTGGTGTCCTAGTCTGAAACCACTAGCAGATATGCCAGAGACTTAAGGTGACGAGGTTGGAGGCAATCGTTGACAGTTCTTTACGGCTTGAAATTTATTGGCAAGTCAGCCTCAAAATTTTCAGAGCTACAAATATTTTCTGTGGGTTCAAGTTCATGCATAGATATACTGCCAAAAACGAAAATATGCGGTCAATATACTCGACACCTATAGTTTAATTTTGAAAAATTGAAAATAAAAGGCCTTTCTTACTGACTGGTTGCATTTAAAGTTCTTTATATGTGACTTTGCTTTAAGCTACATAGGAATTGGGTGGTTGACTACCTTTATATAATAATAGTTTTTTCGCAAATACTACCCATAATCCTCCACTAAACAGGCTGTGAGATTTGCAACCTTCCTCGAAATTCTTTCAAGCAAAAAAGAAAGATGACCCCCACCCCCTGTGGCTGACGTTAGCCTTTGGCAGAGTAAAGAAATGTAGATGACACAACAAATATATAATGAGACAGACATTACACACACACATACATACATACATACATACATACATACACACAGTATATGTATATATATATATATATACAGTATATGTATATATATAAATATTTATAAATATACAGAAACATATACATGACAGCCTATACCATGCACCTCTCTCTCTCTCTCTCTCTCTCTCTCTCTCTCTCTCTCTCTCTCTCTCTCTCTCTCTCTCTCTGTATATATATATATATATATATATATATATATATATATATATATATATACATACATATATATACATATATATAGACACACAGCATATGGCCAAATAAATGTATAGTCAAGATATATCACCTTTAAATGGGAGACGGCTAATTTGCTATCCAGTTATAATCTAAAAACTCGCATGCTTCTCACAGTTGCACCAGAGCGGAGGGGATGCAATAAACCCCTGGCTGTAACTCAGGTATATCTGGAAGCATTCCTGGTCATTACCAGACTGAACCTAAAAATGAGAATATAACAGGTAGCTTTCATTTAACCATTATATACAGTTAATTCTAATATTCAAGCCTTCTCCATCAGAGGCTTAATACTACACAGTACTCTAGAAGTTTTATTCCAGCTATGACCAAGTTGTGGAATGATCTTCTTAATCGGGTAGTTGAATCAGTAGAACTTCAAAAGTTCAAACTTGCAGCAAATATTTTTATGTTGAACAGGCTAACATAAGTCCTTTTATATTCTATATAAGAAATATCTGTTTCAATGTTGCTACTGTTTTTAAAATATTCTATTTTAATAGTTCATTACTTCTTATATCGTTTATTTATTTCCTTATTTCCTTTCCTCACTGGGGTATTTTTTCCTGTTGGAGCACTTGGGCTTAGAGCATCTTGCTTTTCCAACTAGGGTTGTATCTTAGTTAATAATAATAATAATAATAATAATAATAATAATAATAATAATAATAATAATAATAATAATTTGCCAGAAAAGGTAGGTAGTCTTTACTAAGAAAAAAATTAAATTAAGAATACAGATATTTGATTAAAATCATATTTGATTGAGCTTAGAGAAACAGTAGGGGTATTGTGGAGTTATCAATAGTTTTATAATTGAATACTACACATGCAGAGTAGAAATAAAAATGGACGGTACAATTGTAAAATAACAGAAATGGGGTAAGAAACCTTAGATGATACGAAATGCAGACGAAAACTGAAGAGAGGATTTTTAATAAAAACCAAGGTACACAACGAAGAGGATATTTACTAAAGACCAAGGTACACAACGATGGTAGTGGATTTTATAGACAAAAGCGTTAGGAAGAAAAAATAAGATAATGGAGAGGATGTTGCATAAGGAAGGTCTAATGTAAATGAGATTTTTATATTTTAGATGTTTGCACAAAGAAATGCAGTTGAAGACTAAGGAGAGCGGACTATTGAAATATACATGAGGAAGTGAAGCTGAAAACAGCGGAATATAATCTAGACATACGAGTATATATTAAGAACAAAAATAGTTAAAAAAAATAAAAGTTGTAAAGTACTCTCTGGAATAATGCTCAGAGTGAATATGAGCAAGATTTCTTGGGTGAAAAAGAGATATACACTAAAGGTAAATAAATAGTTTTAAGTATAAAAATCTGTAAACAGAAGTTGAGGGAAAAAATGGTTGTTAGAACGTAATTTAGTCCTAAAAAGATGGAGTGAGGAAGTTAAATGCTCATAAGAAAATAAAAAACGCACAATTAAAACACTGTAGACTTGAAAAAGTAAGTTAAAGATGAGATGCGCAAGGATTTGAGGGGAGAGAACATTTGTCTGGATAGGGGAAAGATGCCGAAGGGAATGAGTGTTCTTACTGCATAAGCAGACAAACAGTACTTTAAGAATAAGGGGATATAATTCTGTTTAGTTCATATGAGAATATGAATGGCATATTTCTGGCAGGAGAAGAAAGAAATACCGCAGATAGAGTACCAGTGGTAGAACGGAAGATTTAAAAAAGTGTTTGTATACTTAAGATTTCTCTTACAAATTGGAGTTAAAATTGGCTGGTCAGAGGAAAGATTTGACATATATATAAACCTAATAAAAAGTTCTTTGTAAAGAATGAGGATGAAATGTTCAGTGTATTGATGATAAGAAGGTTTTAAAGATGTTTACACTTTTTAAGGAAAAAATTAAATGACTTCAGTGTTCACCCCCACCATTGGAAGAGTAACTGATAAGGTAATATTTTCTGAGACAATCAATACCCATTATATTTCCAATACCCATTACATTTGGGTCAAGATTTTAACGTTATAATTACTGAAATGGGATATATATATAATAAAGCGCGACTTAATTCTATCATGTTATGATGTTAAACCATTTGATACTCATCAATATTTACATATTTACTAAAGAAAGTGTCTTTCAAACCATCAATGAAACCAGTACAATAAGAAACAAGAAGCAACATACAGACTCTCGTGATACTATTAAATTTTCACTTCTATTTTTTCTTTTACAAATATTTTAAGGCTTCACATTTTGCGATATAATTGCTGTTCCAGGTGTTGAGGTGCCAGTGATGGGAGGTGAGAATGAGAGAGAGATAACAATAGAGGAAGTGAGGAGAGCACTAGATGAAACGAGAGTAGGAAAAGCATCTGGTATGGACGGTGTGAAAGCTGAGATGTTGAAGGAAGGGGGTGTGACTGTACTTGAATGGTTGGTGAGATTGTTTAATATGTTTTGTGTTGTCAATGGTACCAGTAGATTGGGTTTGTGCATGTATTGTACCACTATATAAGGGTAAGGGAGATGTGCATGAGTGTTGTAATTCAAGAGGTATTAGTTTGTTGAGTGTAGTTGGAAAAGTGTATGGTAGAGTACTGATTAATAGGATTAAGGATAAAACAGAGAATGCAATCTTGGAAGTACAGGGTGGTTTTAGAAGAGGTAGGGGTTGTATGAATCAGATTTTTACAGTTAGGCAGATATGCGAGAAATATTTAGCAAAAGGTAAGGAGGTGTATGTTGCGTTTATGGATCTGGAGAAAGCATATGATAGAGTTGATAGGGAAGCAATGTGGGATGTGATGAGGTTATATGGAGTTGGTGGAAGGTTGTTGCAAGCAGTGAAAAGTTTATACAAAGGTAGTAAAGCATGTGTTAGAATAGGAAATGAAGTGAGTGATTGGTTTCCGGTGAGAGTGGGGCTGAGACAGGGATGTGTGATGTCGCCGTGGTTGTTTAACTTGTATGTTGATGGAGTGGTGAGAGAGGTGAATGCTCGAGTGCTTGGACGAGGATTAAAACTGGTAGGCGAGAATGACCATGAATGGGAGGTAAATCAGTTGTTGTTTGCGGATGATACTGTACTGGTAGCAGACACAGAAGAGAAGCTCGACCGACTAGTGACAGAATTTGGAAGGGTGTGTGAGAGAAGGAAGTTGAGAGTTAATGTGGGTAAGAGTAAGGTTATGAGATGTACGAGAAGGGAAGGTGGTGCAAGGTTGAATGTCATGTTGAATGGAGAGTTACTTGAGGAGGTGGATCAGTTTAAGTACTTGGGGTCTATTGTTGCAGCA
The DNA here is from genome assembly GCF_036898095.1 of Palaemon carinicauda. NCBI lineage: Eukaryota > Metazoa > Arthropoda > Malacostraca > Decapoda > Palaemonidae > Palaemon > Palaemon carinicauda. Next base: position 37,392,965 of record NC_090727.1, read on the forward strand.
AATGGTGGAGTGGAAGCAGATGTACGTCAGAGAGTGAATGAAGGTTGCAAAGTGTTGGGGGCAGTTAAGGGAGTAGTAAAAAATAGAGGGTTGGGCATGAATGTAAAGAGAGTTCTATATGAGAAAGTGATTGTACCAACTGTGATGTATGGATCGGAGTCGTGGGGAATGAAAGTGATGGAGAGACAGAAATTGAATGTGTTTGAGATGAAGTGTCTGAGGAGTATGGCTGGTGTATCTCGAGTAGATAGGGTTAGGAACGAAGTGGTGAGGGAGAGAACGGGTGTAAGAAATGAGTTAGCGGCTAGAGTGGATATGAATGTGTTGAGGTGGTTTGGCCATGTTGAGAGAATGGAAAATGGTTGTCTGCTAAAGAAGGTGATGAATGCAAGAGTTGATGGGAGAAGTACAAGAGGAAGGCCAAGGTTTGGGTGGATGGATGGTGTGAAGAAAGCTCTGGGTGATAGGAGGATAGATGTGAGAGAGGCAAGAGAGCGTGCTAGAAATAGGAATGAATGGCGAGCGATTGTGACGCAGTTCCAGTAGGCCCTGCTGCTTCCTCCGGGGCCTTAGATGACCGCGGAGGTAGCGGCAGTAGGGGAGTCAGCATTATGAAGCTTCATCTGTGGTGGAAATGTGGGAGGTTGGGCTGTGGCACCCTAGCAGTACCAGCTGAACTCGGTTGGGTCCATGATTAGGCTGAAGGAACATAGAGA
>NC_090727.1:37394180-37396680 GCF_036898095.1 Palaemon carinicauda
TCTCAGAATCATTCTACTCAATTCCAGGTAACGAGGAAAACCGGCCTCAATTATATAAGTTTCGAAAAAGATATATAAATTGTTTCTTTTTTCTACTGTAAAATCGGTATAAAATTCAAATTAAGAGTTCTTTCTCACTTTCTCTTTGAGGTTTCGAGCTAAATCAGAGACTGGATTAGAATCTCTGTTAGTGAAAGTGTTTTACATGGGGACACACGACTGAAACACTTTTATCTATGTTTCAGAGTTTGAAGTTTAGAAAAAAAAAAAAAAACAATTATTTTGAACAACGACAACTATTCCGGGTCTTTTTTTTTTTTTTTTTTTTTTTTTTTTTTAGGTGATGGTTCTGCAATTCTGACTACGAAGGGAAGAGATAGGAACTGTTTGTTTGAATCAAGCTACAAATGGAAAAGTTTTCAATGAAATGAATTTTCCATCATTTTATATATATATATATATATATATATATATATATATATATATATATATATATATATATATGTATATATATATATATGTATATATATATATATATATATATATATATATATATATATATATATATATATATATTTATATATATATATATATAGGATGTCCAAAAAAATGTATACAGGCTGTGGATTGTTACAACTAGTTCAATTTATTGATATTAACGTGGATAACAGATTCACATAAGAGAAACTATGCACAGTGAAAAAGTAAGGATACATGGGGCAATTTCAGAATGTTCCATCCATCCATATACCAAAGGCACTTCCCCCAATTTTGGGGGGTAGCCGACATCAACAAGAAACAAAACAAAAAAGGGGACCTCTACTCTCTACGTTCCTCCAGCCTAACCAGGGACTCAGCCGAGTTCAGCTGGTACTGCTAGGGTGCCACAGCCCAACCTCCCACATTTCCACCACAGATGAAGCTTCATACTGCTGAGTCCCCTACTGCTGCTACCTCTGCGGTCATCTGAGGCACCAGAGGAAGCAGCAGGGCCTACCGGAACTGCGTCACAATCGCTCGCCATTCATTCCTATTTCTAGCACGCTCTCTTGCCTCTCTCACATCTATCCTCCTATCACCCAGAGCTTTCTTCACACCATCCATCCACCCAAACCTTGGCCTTCCTCTTGTACTTCTCCCATCAACTCTTGCATTCATCACCTTCTTTAGCAGACAGCCATTTTCCATTCTCTCAACATGGCCAAACCACCTCAACACATTCATATCCACTCTAGCCGCTAACTCATTTCTTACACCCGTTCTCACCCTCACCACTTCGTTCCTAACCCTATCTACTCGAGATACACCAGCCATACTCCTCAGACACTTCATCTCAAACACATTCAATTTTTGTCTCTCCATCACTTTCATTCCTCACAACTCCGATCCATACATCACAGTTGGTACAATCACTTTCTCATATAGAACTCTCTTTACATTCATGCCCAACCCTCTATTTTTTACTACTCCCTTAACTGCCCCCAACACTTTGCAACCTTCATTCACTCTCTGACGTACATCTGCTTCCACTCCACCATTTGCTGCAACAACAGACCCCAAGTACTTAAACTGATCCACCTCCTCAAGTAACTCTCCATTCAACATGACATTCAACTTTGCACCACCTTCCCTTCTCATACATCTCATAACCTTACTCTTACCCACATTAACTCTCAACTTCCTTCTCTCACACACCCTTCCAAATTCTGTCACTAGTCGGTCAAGCTTCTCTTCTGTGTCTGCTACCAGTACAGTATCATCCGCAAACAACAACTGATTTACCTCCCATTCATGATCATTCTCGCCTACCAGTTTTAATCCTCGTCCAAGCACTCGAGCATTCACCTCTCTCACCACTCCATCAACATACAAGTTAAACAGCCACGGCGACATCACACATCCCTGTCTCAGCCCCACTCTCACCGGAAACCAATCACTCACTTCATTTCCTATTCTAACACATGCTTTACTACCTTTGTAGAAACTTTTCACTGCTTGCAATAACCTTCCACCAACTCCATATAACTTCATCACATTCCACATTGCTTCCCTATCAACTCTATCATATGCTTTCTCCAGATCCATAAACGCAACATACACCTCCTTAGCTTTTGCTAAATATTTCTCGCATATCTGCCTAACTGTAAAAATCTGATTCATACAACCCCTACCTCTTCTAAAACCACCCTGTACTTCCAAGATTGCATTCTCTGTTTTATCCTTAATCCTATTAATCAGTACTCTACCATACACTTTTCCAACTACACTCAACAAACTAATACCTCTTGAATTACAACACTCATGCACATCTCCCTTACCCTTATATAGTGGTACAATACATGCACAGACCCAATCTACTGGTACCATTGACAACACAAAACACACATTAAACAATCTCACCAACCATTCAAGTACAGTCACACCCCCTTCCTTCAACATCTCAGCTTTCACACCATCCATACCAGATGCTTTTCCTACTCTCGTTTCATCTAGTGCTCTC
>NC_090727.1:37404180-37409180 GCF_036898095.1 Palaemon carinicauda
GTACTTGTTAGGTAGAAGTCAATGTCTAACTTCATGTACTTGGTTTGACTTTGTTTCAATGAACCTTCTGTGTAAATATATAAAGCAGCTCAAACTGGGCAAGTTTTCTTCTTTGGGGTCCATGCACGATTCTGCAGTTTAATATGAATTGGGCAGTGATGGTTCTTCTATATTTTAGTACGGTGTATCTCCATGGTACATCATGGTTATTTATATATATATATATATATATATATATATATATATATATATATATATACATATATATATATACATATATATATATGTGTGTGTGTGTGTGCGTGTGTACGTGTGTATGTGTGGAAACTAGTAACTGTTGAAACAACACTGTATATGGTAAATTTTATCCTGAGTTTAGGTACGTTCACACATACATACGTACACACACACACACACACACACATATATATATATATATATATATATATATATATATATATCATAGACTCCTTTAAGGAAGGACTGGAACGTCCCCTGCTCGGGTTTTTAACTTGAGTCTGAAAGATTAACTTGAGTCTGGACTAAAAGGACTTTTAGAAGGGCTAGAAACACGTGCTCTGGATCTAAATGGGGGTTTTTGAGGATGGTGAGTTCAATAGTAACATTTTCAACACCACCTGGGGTCATCTTCAAGGTCTAAAGGTCATTTATCAAGGTCAAATTTGTGAATTTTGGTCATTTTTGCTCGTTTTTTGTGTGTAACTCATAAATGGTGAGAGATAGCTGATTATAATATGAGGTAAGTCTGCAGAGCTGTCCGAATTTAATATACATTGTCATATATCGTCCTTCAAGAAAGGACTGGAACGTCCCCTGATCGGGGTTTTTAACTTGTGTCTGAAGGATTAACTTGAGTCCTGGACTAAAATGACTTCTAAGAAGGGCTAGAAACACGTTCTCTGAGTCAAAATGGGGGTTTTTGAGGACGGTGAGTTCAATAGTGACATTTTCAACACCACCTGGGGTCATCGTCATCATCTTCAAGGTCAAAAGGTCATATTTCAAGGTCAAAATAATAAATTTTGGTCATCTTTACTCGTTTTTGTGGGTAACTCATAGATGGTGAGGGATGGCTGATTATAATAAGAGGCAAGTCTGTAGTTCTGTCCAAATTTAATATATATTGTCAAATATTGTATTACTCAAACATTCCAAACAAGCCCTGAAACAATGAAACACTAAAATAAGAAATAAAGAACGGTATTTCTCATCACAAAAAACTCAAAGACATTAACATTTGATTAGATGAAAATCGCTAGATGGAGAGCTTTTCTTGCCTCCTGAGGCATCTCACAGCCTTTTCTTTGTCACTTACATTGAGAACCTGAGCTTTCAATAGAATGTTGGCTAAAGTCGTACATGCTGCATTATTAGTAGCTTTCCTGGCTTGTGTACTCATAGGTGTTTACCTGTTCAGTTATGGATCTAATCTTGGACCATTTTGAGAGCAAGCTGTTCTTTTGCAAAGGAAAAAGTCGTTTAGGCACCTCAATGCCATCTTTCTCAACTCTATTCAAGAATAGGAATCCAAAAGGTGAGTTGACTTGTTGTAGATGAAAGAACTGCTTGACAGTTTGTCCAGTAGCGTCAGTTCTTGATAGGTAGAGATCTTTCTGGTCTTTTATGACGTTAAAACCAGGAAAATAGGAGCTAATTTTGGCGCGAAATTGGTCGAAATCTCGGATTTTGTCTGCAGCCTCAGCAGCTGCATGCACCTTTTTAGCTCTTGATTGTGATGTAGAAGATGATGTTGGGCGTGGGGCTGAGGTAACCTGCTTCAAAGCTGATTTTGGTATTCCAGGAAATATTGATGGAGGTTGTTTGGGTCGCTTGCCACCCTTAACTGACACCCATTCACAATTGAAATGTGTCTCACAAATATATATCTCCTTCAAGCGTCTCAAGCTTTCTTTCTCATTCGGCATTGCCAATATCCATCTCTCCCTCTCCTCAGGATCTTTTGGGAAGGATATGACTTTTACATAAAGTGTCCCATCATAGTTCCCTTTACAACCAAAGCAGCTACAGTGACGTGTCATATTGTGAGACCACCAGCTGGACCGTTTCTATGACAAAAACAGAAACAAAACACATTAGTCAGTGAGATTTGAACAGAAAATGGGATTTGCATAGAAAACGAGATAAAAACAGGAAAAGTTGTGGGAGCAAAATGATCTTAAAATTTGAAAATACATAACATATGTCAATTTTGAAAAATATCAGGCATGAAGTCTCTCAGACTCAAGTTAAAAACCCCGAGGTCCTGACGTTCCAGTCCTTCCTTAAAGGAGTCTATGATATATATATATATATATATATATATATATATATATATATATATATATATATATATATATATATGTGTGTGTGTGTGTGTGTGTGTGTATGTATGTGTGTATATGTGAGTGTGTACGTGTGTGTGTGCATGTAATAAAAAAATCAGGATAAACACTGTCTAACACTTAGGACGACACATAATGTGAAAACATTTCTTTTGAAACAAACAATGGAGTTTGATACATATTGGAAAGAAAATATAATTAAGATGTTTCTATATATCTTGGAATGATGCTACTGATACTCAGTTTTGAAAAAAGGTAAAATAGAAAAAAGTATAAAAGATAAGGCCAAATTCAGTTAAATTCTTATTCAAACATTGGTGTCACATAATGTAACAAGTCGTTGAGTATAAGAAATGTAATCTGCAAGAGAAAAAATGTAATAGAGGAAAGGAACTAGGTATAAGAACACATAATATCATGTAATGACATACCACTACTTTCATTAAAGGTGCGGCAGGGAGACAGCTTAACATTAGTATAAAATGTTACTCTGTCCCTTATTGCTCCTTCTAAGTATTGAAGGTATTATCATTGTGAGAGAGAGAGAGAGAGAGAGAGAGAGAGAGAGAGAGAGAGAGAGAGAGAGAGAGAGAGAGAGAGAGATTGATATACGCATAAAATCGTGTCTTATTGCCACTGCTAAAAATCTAAACTATTATCAGAGAGAGAGAGAGAGAGAGAGAGAGAGAGAGAGAGAGAGAGAGAGAGAGAGAGAGAGAGAGAGAGTAACGCAAAAGATAACAATATTCATCGCTTTGCATTTTACCCTTTAATCTGTTTCCCAGAATCTCAATTTTATTACGAAGTCAGAAGTAGAGAAAAACAATTTTATTCGCATTAAATGAATTATGAAAGCCTTAGAAATTCCAATGGGTACTGACTCAACAATGCAGGATGTTGTAAAACGAAAGTTGAGCCTGCAAAATTATGCATGACTTTTAATCTTAAAAGGAATAACACTAAGTAACTTTCTTTCCTATATAAATTTTAAGGAGCTATTTATCCACGAGAAACCAAGTGCTTTCCTGTGAACGTTGTACAACATTAAACTCTTATTTATGCTCTAAAAAGGTAGGAAAACTATGAATGCATACTCAAATGTTTTATCCTGTTTTAGTCTTGGAATAGGAATGGAATAATCATATAAGTATAGTCTTTTTGAAAGACTAGTCATGCAATTGTAGCTGTATAATAAGCAAATGCACAGTAATACTATTTTAAGATTATTTTGCCCAGCCTCATAATATCTGCATCATTGATGCTGCTGCTTATATAATAATAATAATAATAATAATAATAATAATAATAATAATAATAATAATAATCATCATCATTATTATCATCATCATCAAACTCGACGACTTAAGGGACAGTTAATAGAGGCATTCAAAATAAATAAAGGAATAACAAAGGTAGATTACAACAGTCTATTCAGGTTTAGCACAAACCATTCCAGAGGTAACGGATAGTAACTGGAATTGAAAAGATACACCACTCAATGTGATAATTCCTTCACATAAAAATAGTAAATACTTGGAATATACTTCCAGCGGATGTAGTAAACAGTAAAACGGTAAACTAGTTCAAGAATAATCTAGACAAGATCATAAGAGCTCTCTAAATGCTTAAACTAAATCGCTACACCAAAGAGCAAATGGAGTCTCTGCGGATGGACTAAAAAGTCTTTGAGACATTCAAAATCCTTGAACTCCTTGAACTCTCTCTCTCTCTCTCTCTCTCTCTCTCTCTCTCTCTCTCTCTCTCTCTCTCTCTCTCTCTCATAAGATAAAAATGCTCTCTAAATGCTTATACTAAATCGCTTGACCAAAGAGCAAATGGAGTCTCCACGGATGGACTAAAAAGTCTTTGAGACATCCAAGATCCTTGTAACCTCTCTCTCTCTCTCTTTCTCTCTCTCTCTCTCTCTCTCTCTCTCTCTCTCTCTCTCTCTCTCTCTCTCTCTCTCATGTAAAAATAGGCCATAAAAAGCCTGATGAGATGCATAGAAGTGTATCCTTGGAATGGTATGCAACCTGAAATATACCATGCTATTATGAACCAATTTCTTCGCAAATTTTCCCCTTAATACATCCGGGTTCTTAGAACTTTATATTTAACTTTCAAGAGACTTTTATAAATTTCCACTCTTGGTTTCATCTGGGATGTATTGCTGTCTCGAGAAGATGTTAAAGGAAAAGTGAATGAGGAAATTGTCTTGTTCACTTTTTTTTTTCTCTAGACTTAACAGTTTGTGTATAACATTTCAGGTCATAATTGATTCATGCAACAGTGTATTTGACAGCCTGTAATTTGTAGATTGTTTAGGATGATATTAGAAGATGGTAGTTATGATAGTTCTTTTATTTGATAATAATATTAATGATGATGATGATGATGATAATATTATTACCATAATATTGATTATTATTATTATTATTATTATTATTATTATTGTTGTTATTGTTATTGTTAATTTGATCATCGTCATCATCCTTATTATTGTTATTGTTACTATTATTACTTCAATAATCATTTTTATATTGTTTACTGGTTTTTCTTTGTCATTTATACAGTACAGTTCGGCACTGTAGTGCAAAATTCATATCAGTAAATTAAACATTGCCCTTGTTTCCATTA
>NC_090727.1:37421680-37424180 GCF_036898095.1 Palaemon carinicauda
CCCCCACCCAAGTCGTACGAACGAACAAGGGCGAATACGTGTTATTCGTAAAATGTCAGCAAGCAAATGAAAAATATCTCAAGAGCACATTATGCCGATATTTTGTGTTTTTTTCCATGGATTTATTATACCTCCCAGGGAATAATTTATAGAGGAAAATGTTTGTTTTTTCCATATTCTATCGACTACCCAGTCATTTATTCCATCCCCAAACTTGGGTAGGATAAAATCTACACTTGGTATATTTGGTAGGAACAAGAATATAGGTGAGATACGAGCTTACCACCAAAAGAAATTATAATGCAGATAAATGGTAATGACACTTGGAGTCATAATAATGTGAACAAATCTATATTTCAATCATTATCCTTATCAGTAATAATAGTAGGCTAGTTTAAGTATTAAAATACACTAACACATTTGAATATAATACGAAGATATTTCAAAATCATATGAATCAGAACAAAAGATCTAAGCAAACATAGAAATATATAAAAAGATATTTGAAAATATATTTTAGTATTGTTATCTAAATTTGCTTTGCATAGAATCAATCATGTTCATCACATCGATTGAGTTTTGTTTTCACATTTTTATTCTTAAAAACTGGATACATTGAGACTGATTTGACTAAATGACCTTTAAGTAGATCGAGTTAAATACCTGATAAATCAATTACTTATAAGATCATTATGATCGATTTCCCTTTAGTTTGCCGCAATAATTCAACTAAAAACGAAACTTTAAGACTTTGCACACAAAATTATATCTATATGTAGCAATTTAGATTATCTTATGATGCCAAATAAGGACTGTAATTCCTTCCCAAAATAAGGACTGTAATTAATTACATAATTATGATAATTAATTACCTAAATAGGGAATTTAAAATAGGGACTGTAACTAATTACACAATCATGATAATTCATTCGAAAAATAAAAACTGTAAAATGTGGACTGTAATTGATTACATAATTATGATAATTCATTCTCAAAAAAGGGACTGTAAAATAGGGACTGTAATTGCTAACATAATGAAAATAATACATTTGCAAAATAGGGACTATAATTAATTACAAAATCATGATAATTCATTCCCGAAACAGGGACTGTAAAATAGGGACTATAATTAGTTCATAATTATGATGCTTCATTCCCAAAACATCGACTGTAATTAATTACATATTTATGATAATTCATTCTCAAAACATCGACTGTAAAATAGGGACTATGATTAATTACATAATTATGATAATTCATTCCCAAAACAGGGATTGTAAAATAGGGACTATAATTAATTACACAATTATGATAATTCATTCCCAAAATAGGGACAGTGATTACATGTAATTATATAATTATGATAATTCCTCCCCAAAATAGGGACTGTAAAATAGGGACTGTAATTAATTACATAATTATGATAATTCCTCCCCAAAATAGGGACTGTAAAATAGGGACTGTAATTAATTACATAATTATGATAATTCATTCCCAAAATAGGGACTAATTGATTACATAATTATGATAATTCATTCCCAAAATAGGGGCTGTAAAATAGGGACTATAATTAATTGCATAATCATGATAATTCATTCACAAACTAGGGACTAATTGATTACATAATTATGATAATTCATTCCCAGATAAGGACTGTAAAATAGGGACTGTAAATAATTGTATAATTATGATGATTCATCCCAAAATAGGGGCTGTAATTAATTACATAATTATGATAATTCATCCCCAAAACAAGGACTGTGAAATATGGACTATAATTAATTGCATAATTATGATAATTCATTCCAATATGAGGGCTGTAAAATAGGGACTAATTAATTAGATAATTATGATAAGTTATTCCCAAAACCGGGACTGAAAATAGGGTCTGTAATTAATCAAATAATTTTGATGATTCATTCGTAAGATAAGGGACTGTAAAATAGGGGCTATAATTAATTCCATAATTATGATAATTCATTCCCAATACCCTCCCTATGAGGTAATTATCATTATTTCAGAGTATTGAATTTCTGCCAGATGTTCCACCACACTCCTTTACAATTCAAGGACAATTGGCCGGATGCATCTGGAGATAAAGTTCAATGATGAATCCAATCATGATTAATGACTAATCTATTTGCAATTTCCAGCAGAGATGCAATTCTCATTCCATGGAATTCCTGGAATATGATGAATGCAGGTTTATCTAAAAGAATTTAAGAAGATAAAAACTTAATTCAGGTTTATCAAAAGACTATTTACTGGTTGATAATAAAAATATATACAATTCTTGTCTATGTTCCAAGAAAAACATTAAATACGCTGAAATGAAATAGTGTTATAAATATTTTGTTCATATGAAATGATTTATTGGATTATCTCCAGAGTTTTTTTTTAATTATTACCATATAATAACTCTTAAAAATTTTTACTCTTTTTAATTCTTCTTTTAAGCTGGAAAAAAATAATATTCATGGCGATGATGAAAGTTTATTCA
>NC_090727.1:37431680-37441680 GCF_036898095.1 Palaemon carinicauda
GGACCCCATTTGCAGTTAGTTATAAACTGTCACACCTTGCTTTAAAAGCTCAATGCTTTGAGCTTTTAGACTTCTCTCTCTCTCTCTATCTCTCTCTCTCTCTCTCTCTCTCTCTCTCTCTCTCTCTCTCTCTCTCTCTCTCTCTCTCTCTCTCTCTGTCTAGCATGCAGAGTGTCACGTACGTGAACTGAATATAAAAGAATCACCAACCATTTCATTCCGTCGCTTCGTTGGATAAAAATATGAGTTGTGAGTTGGAAAGTCTCTTGGAAAAGAACTTCGGACGTGTGAATGCTGTCTGGTGAGGGGTGTGGGTAGGGGAGAGGGGCGTATAGGTTGGGGGGGGGGTCCGTAGGGGGAGGAAAGAACGGTTAGTGCTCTGATAGACAGTGGCTTTTGGAGAGAGAGAGAGAGAGAGAGAGAGAGAGAGAGAGAGAGAGAGAGAGAGAGAGAATCCTATTTTAACCAATTTCTTGTGTAGTGTCCTTAGCCTTTTGTGAATGCTTTTATAGACTGACTTTTGGAGAGAGAGAGAGAGAGAGAGAGAGAGCGAGAGAGAGAGAGAGAGAGAGAGAGAGAGAGAGAGAGAGAGAGAATCATATTTTAACCAATTTCTTGTGCAGTGCACTCAGCCTTTTATGGACGCTCTGATAGACTGTAGGTTTTGAGAGAGAGAGAGAGAGAGAGAGAGAGAGAGAGAGAGAGAGAGAGAGAGAGTCATATTTTAACCAATTTCTTGTGCAGTGCACTCAGCCTTTTATGGACGCTCTGATAGACTGTAGGTTTTGAGAGAGAGAGAGAGAGAGAGAGAGAGAGAGAGAGAGTCATATTTTAACCAATTTCTTGTGCAGTGCACTCAGCCTTTTATGGACGCTCTGATAGACTAGGTTTTGAGAGAGAGAGAGAGAGAGAGTCATATTTTGACCAGTTTCTTCTGTAGTGTCCTTGGCCATTCATGAACGCTCTGATAGACTGTGGCTTTTGGGGAGAGAGAGAGAGAGAGAGAGAGAGAGAGAGAGAGAGAGAGAGAGAGAGAGTCATATTTTGACCAGTTTCTTCTGTAGTGTCCTTGGCCATTCATGAACGCTCTGATAGACTGTGGCTTTTGGGGAGAGAGAGAGAGAGAGAGAGAGAGAGAGAGAGAGAGAGAGAGAGAGAGAGAGAGAGAGAGAGAGAGAGAGAGTCATATTTTGACCAGTTTCTTCTGTAGTGTCCTTGGCCATTCATGAACGCTCTGATAGACTGTGGCTTTTGGGGAGAGAGAGAGAGAGAGAGAGAGAGAGAGAGAGAGAGAGAGAGAGAGAGAGAGAGAGAGAGAGAGAGAGTCATATTTTGACCAATTTCTTGTGTTGTGTCCTCGGCATTTTATGAATAAAGACCACACTCATCTCTCTTTTCTTCTTTCGTTAATCATTATGAACCAGTAACTGGACAGAATGTATTTAACTGATAAGACTAAATCCGATTGTATCATATTGGTAGAAGATAGAAAAATTACTATAAACGGTTATTATATTTGTTTATAAAATGCAACACTTTCAACAGTATAAAACAGAAGTTGGAAAACCATAAATGAAAAATTTTCATCGTGTATCACATTTTCACAAAAGTTCCAAAGTCATATCTAAAAAAAATCTGCATTATTCAGATTTGGTCATTTACCTTCTTTATTGATCAGTTTGGTGTAATAGAAGTGAGATTGAAATAACAAATATGGTAGAAATAAATAATTAAAATGTGATGAAAAAAATGCCTTTAAAAAATCGTCGTACAACCAACAGTTAAACAAATGTAAATTGATATCAACGTCTACAAGACAGAACTGAATTTTACAGAAGATTTAACGGCAATTAAGGAAAGATTTGGAAATCCATTTATATACTTTGAGTAGATGGTATTTATCATTTTTTCAAATTACACAAAAAAGAGCCTTTTGTTCAAGAGACGCGATTGAATTTCACCATCTGTTAAATCATTTTTTTTTTCTTTTTTTTTTTTACCACTGGTATCCAAAGATATGAAACAAACGTGAAATAAGAGAGATACTTCTTCATCTATGAAAATTCAGGTAAAAGTTTGTCCTATGATCGGAAAACACCAATTTTCTTGTTTAATTTCAAGCACAGTGCGAGAGAGATAGCTTGTTTTTATCGTCTCATATATATATATATATATATATATATATATATATATATATATATATATATATATATATATATATATATATATATATACATATATATAGGTAGTTGGTTGGTCAGGGCACCAGTCAACCGTTGAGATACTACCGCTAGAGTTGTTGGGTCCTTTGACTGGCCAGACAGTACTATATTGGATCCTTCTCTCTGGTTACGGCTCATTTTGTCCAAGCCTACACATCATAATAATAATAATGATAATAATAATAATAAGAAGAATAATAATGATAATTATATTAATAATAAAGATAAAAATGATGTAAGCTATATATAATGTATTTTGCAACAAATCAGAGTCCATATTGATTCCAATTATCCTCACGAGTAAATACCCAAAAGGTAAATAATTAACTAACAAGTACCATGGTCAGTATCCAAAGTTATCCCTCAATGCTCAAACAATTTCAGGTATTGAACTTTAATCATTTGGCTATCAGGGGATGCTAAGTTCCTTATGATGACGCTGCTGTTGAAATTATTTATTTGGTCTTATGGTTTCGAAAACAATCCATCTCTATTATAATTCATAAGTAATTTTGTAAAGTTTGGCTAGTTGTGATAGTTTTATAATTATTAGCGTGACTTACATTTAAATATTGAGTCATGATTAGAATCAGATATCGAATTCAATGAATCACTGAAATGGATATTCAATGGGATTTTTTTTTATTATGATAAGTGCGTCTGCCAGTCCAGGATTCGAAATTTGATTAACAGTGAAGTCACTGACGTTATCATCCCACCATAACATTTCATATCCAGAATTGACGTCATTAACACGAATAGCTGTTGTTCCGAACGGCACCGAAGATACTGGTAACAACAGATATAAATTCCGGAGCAATTTTCCCGAATAATTACTTGCAACATGCGAGCTCTCGTGGAAGAGGCTCGAGGCCTTTAATGCTTCCATTAGTCGGTTTTGGAACCACGGGCCCATTCCCAATAATTAACATCTTGGTTCCTTCTGGGAATGGCCGGTCATTTGTTGGGTCTCGTGATCTGGAAGGAGGATTATCATCAATTTCTATTCATGGCGATTGAAACTTTGTTTGATATATTTTTCGTGATTGCAGACTAGATTGATGAGGGTTGTTAATTTAATTACTTTGCCGCCATGAATGCTCCAAGGTATTTTTCTTTATTTATTCAATTTCAGAACTCAATTTTGACCTCTAGTAACAAAGCTGGAAGGAGGTTAAGTTTTACCACCTTGTGTGTATGTGTGTGTGTTTACTTGTGAACAGTTTCCTGGCAAAAATTTTAATCGTAGATTAATGAAGCTTGCAGGGATTAACTTCTATGTTAAAAGCTGTGAATAGTGAAACTTTGGAAGGTCAATGTCGAAGGTCAAAGTCACGGTCAAGCAAATTGTCCAATTCTCGTCACGTAATCAGTCATAAGTTTGGACATCGTTGTCACAGAGACTCAAACTTGGTTCATATTTAGGTGTATGAAAATCCACGCCAATTCATATATGTTAAGGTCAAAGGTCAATGTCAAGGTCGAGCAAGAGGTTGAGAAATAAGTCTGTGCACTACTGAGCGCCCATCTAATTACGAATGAATTAACAAAACTAAATGATGATTAGAATTCAATAAACATTGAAATATACTTTAGTTTATAAACGAAAGATTTAATAATTGGAAACTTTAGATTATTGTAAATTTATATCCAAATAGATATCAATTGTAGCTTAAGTATTTATCTATATAATTTGAGAATTTCCAAGGAACAGCTAAGAGGCTTTTGGCAATAATTGAGGGTTACGTTTGGACCATAAAAGCTAAAAAAGCATCTGGCAACTCTCCTTTATAAAGTATAGAATTATTAGTTCCTCACGTATATTTCAAAGCTTTCTTTTTAGTTCAGACTATTATCAGTATTTCACAAAGTCTTTAGATAATGAACACAGGTAAGGCAAAGAATCTTATACTGTTGATCCAAACAATGATTAATGTTACGTACTTGCAAAAATTTTGCAACAGAACTGGATGAGTGGCAGTAATCAGATGAAAGCCGATACTCCTGAAAAATAACAAAATACTAATTAAAATCACCTAGAGCATCCTTTATTCCAGTTCTTTATAACAACACTATCTTCTTTTATGTCCAATGTTTATTGTTTGTTCATCTTAATTTTGGTATTTTAGTCTAAACAAAATCATAATGAATTGATAAGACTACAACCATAACAGAAACATAATTTCTACACTTTTAAAGTGAAAGTCAATTAAAACAAAGAAGACTTAAGAGCTAAGTTATTTATTGGCAGAAATAATTGCGAAAAATAAGAAGCTCCAGAAAACTGCGGAATATCTCATTCCTCTGCCTGAGAAGGAAGTTTAGAAAATTCCATGGAATTTCATATGATATTGGAAAAAGGTGTCTAAGATCTTGTGAAATAAAAAAGACATGCATGATTTATAAGATGATTCGACAGGCAGGAAGGACGTATTCACTAATGTTCATCTGGTGCATTGCAGGTAGCGAAAGAGCAGCTTTTACGCTGCTGAGATATAATTAAAACATGGTAACATATATTTTCTAAAATTAGTGATTTTTCTTAACTGTTGATTTAAAGTAGAAATTTGGGTACATAATTTTATATTGAAGGTATTCATTTCATAGTAGGTCAGGGAAATATTTTGTAACATTATTTAAAAAAGATAAATATATATATATATATATATATATATATATATATATATATATATATATATATATATATATATATATATATATATATATATATATATATATATAATTTTTTTTTTTTTTTTTTTTTTCAATTGGGGACCAGTGGTTACAATTAAACTGGAATTGAATTGAAATATGTTTTCGATAGCCTTATGAACATTATGAATCTTACAAAAAGAAATATCAGCAAAGTGTTAATGAATTGAGTCTCATCATGTAATCCTTATCTTGAAGGCTAAGCTCAGATGGTTATCAAGATGTTATCTCGCTTATATGAGCTGAGGGATTTTTTCATCTTTATTCTTTATTTCTGAGGAAAACTTTATTTTTATGAAATGATTTCCTGAAGAGCATTGTTTCGCAACCTGTACTACTTAGCAAATATATTTTTTCCATCATAATGTCAATATATTCATGCAAGAGGAGTTTAAAATATGTTATCATCTTGAGATAAGATTGAAACTCTGGCAGAAAACATGAGGCTATATCATGTTCTGGTAAAAGAAAGCAACTTTGAGAAGTTCAGGAAAATTTCTGATATGAATTAATCCACTGATATGTAAAAATCTTAAACACCTAAAAGAAATATTGAAAATCGGTTTTCCTAATATATATACATATATATATATATATATATATATATATATGTATGTATATATACATATATATATATATATATATATATATATGTATATATATATACATATATATATATATATATATATATATATATATATATATAATATATATATGTATGCATGTATATATACATACATATATATATATATATATATATGTATGTATATATACATATATATATATATATATATATATATATATATATGTATGTATATATACATATATATATATATATATATATATATATTATATATATATGTGTGTGTGTGTGTATATATATATATATATATATATATATATATATATATATATATATATATATATATATATATATATATATATATATACATACATATAAATACGACTAACTAACATACCCATGCATTCTTAATCTAAACAAATAAGAGAAAATTCCCTCTTATACTGGTAAAGTAGAACAAAAGTGTTTTCTGAATTAGGAAAAAACAACTTAACAATTCTAATAAGTAAGAATTACAAAATAATCAAATATGCCCGTGAACAATACACAATACAAAAATAAAAAGAATCTAATAAGTAATAAATAAGTAAGAAAATAATAAAAGTCATCAAGTGGACATTTTTTATAAAGTGAAGTTTTTAGTTAGTGTTGTAAAAATTAATGTTATTTTACCTTTTTTAAGGAAAATATTTAGCTTACTTTTTGTAAGGAGAGATATTATTGTTTTATTTTAAGAAAATTCATTTCAGTTTACTTTTGTAAGGAAGAAGAGTGGTTTATTTTCTTTTGTAAGGATTTTTTTTTTATTTTTATTTTGATAACTGATTTTGCTATAATTTTTACGGAAAAAATTTCTTCTTAAGCTTATATTGGAAACAAAGATATTTACCTGGATTTTTTAAGTAACAGGAAAAGAAATCTAAGGGGAATTTAATGTTAATATTAGAAGGATTGGGTAATTGTGGCTTTGCTTTAGCATTTTAGTAATAAACCCAAGATATTTTTGTCTTCAAAAGTTTAAACTTGCGGCAAATATTTTTATGTTGAACAGGCTGACGACATAAGTCCTTATGTAATTTATATATGGAATATCTGTTTTGATGTTGTCACTGTTCTTAAGATATTTTATTTTAATTATTCTTTATTTCTCATATTGCTTATTTATTTCCTTATTTCCTTTTCTCATTGGGCTATATTACCTTGTTGGAACCCTTGTGCTTATAGTATCTTGCTTTCCCAACTAGGGTTGTAGATTAGATAATAATAATAATAATAATAATAATAATAATAATAATAATAATAATAATAATATATTAGGTTTTGTGCTAGTATTGGGCTAATAGCCATAACAAGTACTTCTGCTAGCCTTAATTGTATGGTTACCTTATAACCCATAGGTTATGAATATTCAAGTTGTTGAGACGTATAAAGTTTTATCTGAATGTTTAAACTACTGGAATAATATATGATACTTTAATTTCTAGCGAAACTGGAATTCGTTATAAGAAATGGATGAGAGATTACTCCGTATGACAATGCTAAATAGGGGCTGTGGTATAATAACTTAGGTACTGATCAATTAAAACTGCAACCCATTCAAGTTCATTGTTTGTTTATATTTTTGAAATACTAATAGTGCGTAACGCTGGTTACTGGTTTCAAGTTATTGGAGCCAAGATGTACCCCGACTGTAGGTTCTAGAGTTTTCGAATATGCGGCCATAAGACTATATAACAAGCTCCCACTAGACATCCGAAGGGCTAAAGATAATAAGGCTTTTAAGAAGTTGAAGACTTTCTTGTTTTCTTAGTGCATCGACGATGTGAATTGGACAGTTAAAGCAGAATACAGTGTGTCATACGTTAAATAGCTGAGGATGTATACGACCAACAAATATTGTAGGCCCTGTAAGATACAAAGTTTCCATGTGTGACAGACTAAGGAAAATAACCCTTGAAATCAAGTAAGTAAAGGGCTGCGCATGCGTTGTTTCAAAGTGGTATTATATTCTGTTAGGTTGATATAGTCCTACCTATCTTATAGGCTTCTCAATATGCCTCTGTTGATAATAATAATCTCAACAACAATTTTAATTTTTCGCTGAAAGTCCTCCATGAACTAACTTGGGAGATGGTGTATTTTGGGGTATGGGAGGACCTCGTGTTCTTAGTCCGGGTCCTCATCTTCATCTGATGCATTGATTCCATTGTCCTTGCTATCATATCCGGGAGCATCGTCGTCCTTGATGGTGACTATGGTATCCACAAGAGCCTTTTCAAGATACTTTGTAGTGCCTTCATTCCCGTGTCTGATGTCGGCCCGCTTCAGGTGAGAAAGAGAGGTAAGGACCTTTTTCTTCTCCACAATTAGTTTTCTTTGTAGAGGGGACCTCCTAAGGACACTGGTCCTTGCGTCATCACGCACTGAAGGGCCATACAGTCGGAAATTTTGGTATTTCGTTGGGAGACCCTCTTTTATGGATGTTTGATTAAAGACTATGGATGCCCTAGTGTAGTTAATTTCATAAAACACCTTTTTCATGATTCTAATTTTGAACTTTCTATGAGGGGTGAGACTCACAACCTCTGTTTGTAATTTTGGAAATTCAGAATGTTACATTTATGTATAGGATAACGTCTACATTTCAGGTTTCAATTTTTTTTAATCAAAAATTTCTTATAGCTAAATCATCATTTTCTTTTATTTGCTCAAACGAATCCAGTCCATAACAAAATCCTCTCCTGACCAGGGTACCTATTTACTCACTTTTTATTCGAAAATTTGAGGAAAAGTTATCTATACTAGTTTCTCATCAACCTGACGATTCCAGTTTTCTTTAATCAGTTCTGAAAGAGAATATAATTTATTTTTTTCGATGGTGATCTGAATAAACGTTTGTTGCGAGTTTCTCTAAGTTACATTAATCATAATTATTTATCTGCTTCTTTGCATTTTTACAATTTTAATTTTATACCTATACTGAAAGATACACAAAGTGTCGGAGACGATGACTAAATATGATTAAAGCGTAAAATATGAGTAGAAAATACAGACTGGAATATAATATGTACGCTAGCATTGTCTTACTCATGTGTGGGCATTTGGCACGTGTAGCATATATATTTCTAGATTAGTAAATACCCCTGAAATATGATAACAACAGGAACTATAAAACCAGTTGGCTTTATAAATAAATAGAAATATTTACCATTTGGATCTAAGAGTATTAAGTATGATATACATAGGGTGACAGTCTCATGAATTTACTAGAGATTCTACAAGGGCAAGGTTTCATTAGGTGCGTAGTTTGAAAATACGCGTATACATGGCTGACAGATTTATTCATGTGGTTGAATGTACTTTTTATCAAAGTATTATAGCATGATCGCTTTAATCTGATAGAAGGATGTTTTCTAAACATTTCTGTAAGAATGTCAAATTCAACCAATTTCATATTTGCTTCTTGATTATTTCTATTTATTTGGGAATCCTATAATGTAGAGTTAAATACTTAATTAAAGCTTACAGCTTTAAACACCTGAAATTTTAGAGTTTTATGCCGTGCAGTTATATAATGATGCTATTAATTATTGCTTTTAAACTTTCGAACAGCAGAAGTATCCTCTTTAACCCAGACAACAGCGGCATAGAATATGTCACTAAATATATTAATAGCTGGGAATCTATTTCAAACGCCAATGAGTAATGAATTATATTGCCACGATTAGATTAATGTTTGATCAATTGAAAACCTGATAATTAATGTATGTTTATCCCCTCCCCCCCAAAAAAAAAATATCAAGTGAAATGCAAGCAATTAGCTCTAATATATGATATTATCCAGAGGATTAACCGAGAGATTATTATGAATAATGGAGGGTCTTGTCAGTGACAAATAAAAGCTAAAAGTGTAACTGACAACTTTGCCATATGAAGTACAGAATTTCTGGGTACACTAACGTTCAATTAATTTATTCCTTTTAATTAGATTACTACTAATATAATTACAAAGTCCTAATACTGAACACATGTAAGACTATCGATCAAATTATTGAAAACGTGATTAAAGTTTTGTTAGTTGGTGGCATATGACAATAATTTTGTGAAGTAACAGAATGACTAGGTATGAATTATCTGGATACTTAATTCATCAATTTGATTACGATATACTTGAAATGAAATCAAATATGCATTGGAGATACGAGAGTCTCCTTTTTTCAGATTCGTATAACAACAGTACCAATTTATAAACCAAATGTTGATTGTTATTCCAAATGTTATCTTATCCCGCCAGAGAAAAATTTCACCCAACACTTTATGACATCACACTGATTTTATTTCGTGAAAAATATTTAATCACAGTGATATGATAACCGGATATCCATGTGTAAGAATATTTTAATCATTCATAAGTAAAGATCTGTATGTATCTCTCGGTAAATTATCTGTAATTTTCCTTAAGATAAAAAGAAACACTTTCAAC